>NC_135372.1:13207472-13361024 GCF_049243985.1 Paroedura picta | reverse complement strand
AGAGAAGAGAAGAGAAGAGAAGAAGAAGAGAAGAGAAGAGAAGAGAAGAGAAGAGAAGAGAAGAGAAGAGAAGAAGAGACAAGGACAGAAAGAAGAGAAGAGAAGAGAAGAGAAGAAGAGAGAAGAGAGACAAGGACAGAAGAAAGAGAAGAGAAGAGGCAAGATGAGAAGAAGAGACAAGGACAGGAAGGAGACAAGGACAGAAAGAGAAGAGAAGAGGCAGAAGATGAGAAGAAGAGACAAGGACAGAAAGAGAAGAGAAGAGAAGGAGAAGAGAAGAGAAGAGAAGAGAAGAGAAGAGAAGAGAAGAGAAGAGAAGAGAAGAAGAGACAAGGACAGAAAGAAAGAGAAGAGAAGAGGCAAGATGAGAAGAAGAGACAAGGACAGGAAGAGAAGAGAAGAGAAGAGAAGAGAAGAGAAGAGAAGAGAAGAGAAGAGAAGAGAAGAGAAGAGAAGAGAAGAGAAGAGAAGAAGAGACAAGGACAGAAAGAAAGAGAAGAGAAGAGGCAAGATGAGAAGAAGAGACAAGAGAGAGCAGAGAAGAGAGAGAGAGAAGAGAAGAGAAGAGGCAAGATGAGAAGAAGAGACAAGGACAGAAAGAAAGAGAAGAGAAGAGGCAAGATGAGAAGAAGAGACCAAGGACAGAAAGAGAAGAGAAGAGAGAGAGAAGAGAAGAGAAGAGAAGAGAAGAGAAGAGAAGAGAAGAGAAGAGAAGAAGAGAGACAAGGACAGAAAGAAAGAGAAGAGAAGAGGCAAGATGAGAAGAAGAGACAAGGACAGAAAGAGAAGAGAAGAGAAGAGAAGAGAAGAGAAGAGAAGAGAAGAGAAGAGAAGAGAAGAGAAGAGAAGAGAAGAAGAGACAAGGACAGAAAGAGAAGAGAAGAGGCAAGATGAGAAGAAGAGACAAGGACAGGAAGAGAAGAGAAGAGAAGAGAAGAGAAGAGAAGAGAAGAGAAGAGAAGAGAAGAGAAGAGAAGAGAAGAGAAGAGAAGAGAAGAGAAGAGAAGAAGAGACAAGGACAGAAAGAAAGAGAAGAGAAGAGGCAAGATGAGAAGAAGAGACAAGGACAGGAAGAGAAGAGAAGAGAAGAGGCAAGATGAGAAGAAGAGACAAGGACAGAAAGAAAGAGAAGAGAAGAGGCAAGATGAGAAGAAGAGACAAGGACAGAAAGAGAAGAGAAGAGAAGAGAAGAGAAGAGAAGAGAAGAGAAGAGAAGAGAAGAGAAGAGAAGAGAAGAGAAGAGAAGAGAAGAGGAGACAAGGACAGAAAGAAAGAGAAGAGAAGAGGCAAGATGAGAAGAAGAGACAAGGACAGAAAGAGAAGAGAAGAGAAGAGAAGAGAAGAGAAGAGAAGAGAAGAGAAGAGAAGAGAAGAGGAGACAAGGACAGAAAGAAAGAGAAGAGAAGAGGCAAGATGAGAAGAAGAGACAAGGACAAGAAAGAGAAGAGAAGAGAAGAGAAGAGAAGAGAAGAGAAGAAGAGACAAGGACAGAAAGAAAGAGAAGAGAAGAGGCAAGATGAGAAGAAGAGACAAGGACAGAAAGAAAGAGAAGAGAAGAGGCAAGATGAGAAGAAGAGACAAGGACAGGAAGAGAAGAGAAGAGGCAAGATGAGAAGAAGAGACAAGGACAGAAAGAAAGAGAAGAGAAGAGGCAAGATGAGAAGAAGAGACAAGGACAGAAAGAGAAGAGAAGAGAAGAGAAGAGAAGAGAAGAGAAGAGAAGAGAAGAGAAGAGAAGAGAAGAGAAGAGAAGAGAAGAGAAGAGAAGAGAAGAGAAGAGAAGAGAAGAGAAGAGAAGAAGGGGCTGTTTTTTAATACCTTGCTTTTCACTACCTGGAGTCCAAAAGTGACTTACTGACCTTATACCATTTAAGATAATAACAGAATATATTCTTATAATAGATCATATTCTCATATGTATTAACAATCACTTGGCTAAGAAAAATGGTAAAAACTTCTAGATTAGGAATAATATGTGATGGGAACTGAATATGTATGTTAAAAGAGATGGCAAAACCATATCAGCTGGTCGCTTTTTTCCTTAATTTTTCTGTAAATGCTTTATATAATAATAAATAATAAAATTATATATAAAAAAACAAAACAAAAGTGACTTACAAGCACCTTTCCTTTCTCCTTCCCCCCAAAGACACCCTCTGAGGTAGGTGGGGCCGAGAGAGCTCTGTCAGAACTATTATGTAAGAACAGCTCTAAGAGAACTGTGAGTAGCTCAAAGTCACCCAGTTGGCTGCACGTGGAGGAGGAGTGGGGAATCAAACCCAGCATTCCACATTAAAAACTGCCGCTCTTAACCCCCACACCACATTGGATATTTCTTTCATAGACATTTGAATAAAATAAAGGATATTAATACATTAAAAATGGGAAGCATGTCCAACTTTTAATAAACTACACCACGCTAGATTTTTCTTCCATAGACATTTGAATAAAATAATGGATAATAATGTATTAGAAATTGGAAATGCTGCATGCGGAGGAGTGGGAAATTAAACCCGGTTCTCCGGATTAGATACTGCCACTCTTAATCACTAAACCACGTATACAATATCTCTGGTCTTTTTCTCTTTTTTGGGGAACAGTCTGTCCCTTCTGCACTGTGCTTGTTCTGTAAATGCTTTAAAAAAAAATTAAATGTATTTTGGGAGTTTTAGCTCAAAGTATCCCCTTACAGAAAGAGAAAGCCTGAAAGTCAGAGTGACATACTGCAAAGGCCTGCAAGACAGAGCTCTTCTGCCAGGCTTACAATTGAGGTTGGGGCAGCGTCCGGGTGTTTTCACCAGAGGATCCAACCCCCCCCCCCCCCAAGTTGATTAGATCTGGCCTCACTCCTGGTACAAGAGAACTGGCCCTTGAACTGAACAGAGGGGAGTGAGAGTCAGGGCTTTTAGGATCTAAATCGCTATCTGATTAATTGTAATGAATTTGTAATTGTTATTATTTCTTTGGGTTTTATTGTCTTTTTATTATTATAACAGAGCCTCTTGTGGCACAGAGTGGTAAGGCAGCAGACATGCTGTCTGAAGGTCTGCCCATGAGGCTGGGAGTTCGACCCCAGCAGCCGGCTCATGGTTGACTCAGCCTTCCATCCTTCCGAGGTCGGTAAAATGAGTACCCAGCTTGCTTGCTGGGGGGTAAACGGTAATGACTGGGGAAGGCACTGGCAAACCACCCCGTATTGAGTCTGCCATGAAAACGCTGGAGGGCGTCACCCCAAGGGTCAGACATGACTCGGTGCTTGCACAGGGGATACCTTTACCTTTACCTTTATTATTGTAAACCACCGCAAGACCTTTGGAGAGCGGCTGTATAGAAATCTAAAAATAAATAAATAAATAAAAATCAACAATAATCAGAGTATCGGCCTAGGTCAGCATTTCAATCCCTACTCGGCAGTGCCGCAAAGCTCCAGGCCGTACCTGGAAATTGTCTGCTATTCATTTGAACTCTAGGCTCCCTTGGAGAAAAAAGCTGTTTTGGAGAGCAGGGTTTATGGTGCCTTGCTGGGGTCTCTCCGATGCAATGACCGTCACTGGTTTCCCCTCCTGATGTTAGAGAGCCAGCTTGCTGTAGTGGTTACGAGTGCAGACTTCTAATCTGGTGAGCCGGGTTTGATTCTGTATTTCCCCACATGCAGCCAGCTGGGTGACCTTGGGCTCTCCACGGCACTGATAAAGCTGTTCTGACCGAGTAGGATTATCAGGGCTCTCTCAGCCTCACCCACCCCACAGGGTGCCTGTTGTGGGGAGAAGAAAGGGAAGGCGAATGTAAGCCACTTTGAGACCCCTTCAGGTAGAGAAAAGTGGCATATAAGAACCAACCCTTCTTCTTTAGTAATATCAGGGCTCTCGCAGCCTCAACCACCTCACAGGGTGTCTGTTGTGGGGAGAGGAAAGGGAAGGCGATTGGAAGCCGCTTTGAGACTCCTTCAGGTAGAGAAAAGCGGAATATAAGAACCAACTCTTCTTCTTCAGTAATATCAGGGCTCTCTCAGTTTCAACCACCTCACAGGGTGTCTGTTGTGGGGAGAGGAAAGGGAAGGCGATTGGAAGCCATCTTGAGACTCTCCTTCTCTTCTAGAGAAATGGAAAGTGTATGGAATAAAGATGGGCTGCAAGAGGCCTGGTAGCTTGCCAGTACAAGGAAAATCCCCTAAACAGGGTAAGAAGGATGCTAAGTTTTGAGCTAACTGGACAATGTTTATCAAGCAGATGTACAGAGGGGTCGATTAGATTATGACCTAATTTTGGTGTGTTATTCTGAAAGAATAAAAATCTGTGTCCAGGGCAGCTGAGGGGGTGCCGGAATTTGGACATGAGCCCACAGTTTCCCTCCTCCAGTGTAATCTAGTCCAACCCCCTGTAGAAAGGACCATAGAATGGAAGGGGCCATACAGGCCATCTAGTCCAACCCCCTGCTCAATGCAGGATCAGCCCTAAGCATCCTAAAGCAATACTGGGAAGAAGAAGAAGAAGAAGAAGAAGAAGAAGAAGAAGAAGAAGAAGAAGAAGAAGAAGAAGAGTTGGTTCTTATATGCCGCTTTTTTCTACCAGAAGGAGTCTTAAAGCGGCTTCCAATGGCCTTCCCTTTCCTCTCCCCACAACAGACACCCTGTGAGGTGGGTGAGGTTGAGCGAGCTCTGATATCACTGCTCTGTCACAACAGCTTTATCAGTGTCGTGGAGAGCCCGAGGTCACCCAGCCGACTGCATGCGGGGAAGCAGGGAATCAAACCCAGCTTGTCAGATTAGAAGTCCGCACTCCTAACCACTACACCAAGCTGGCATTGGGTTGCCGACCAGTCATCAGTGATGCAAGAGATGAAATCATTCCCTCCTGGGACTCGTGAAATAATAATAAATAAATCATACATAATAATACTCTAATGAAATAATACACTTTATTTTTATACCCAGCCCTTCCTATGGAACTCTGGGGTGGGTGACAACATTAGACAACACCATCAATACAATCCTAAAATAGTCATCTCATTTACTCCCCTAATCAGATCAACAGGTGAAACAAGGGGGGGGGAGTTGGGGGTCAGATCTTAATGCTTTTTCCCATGCTGGGCTCTGTTGGGAACCAGAGCCAGTGCTGGCACAGGCACAGGAGGTGATGCTATTGCTCATTGTGCCACCCCCAGGGTGCAAGGAGGCCCTTTGTCCCTGTCCCCATGTCCCCCACCCCCTGCAGCACTTATTTAGGTAGCTGGACCAGAGAACCAGCCCTGTCTCAGAGTATGTATGTGCATATGTGTGTGTGTGGGGGCTATATCTGCTCTTCCCCCCTGCTTCTCATATCACCCTGTTCCAAACCATTTACCTGTGTTACCTGTGGGGAGATTCCACCGTGCATCGCCAACACTTCCTGATACCCCCACGGATGTTTGCCCTGGCAGTGGTAATCCTCATCCAAAAACCCACCTAAAACCTCATTTTATTCTCTCAAATGAGTGCCCCCACCCTCTCACCTGCGCAGGTGTGCACATTTTCCTGACCCTTGGAACGATGATTCAGGTATGTTTCTGTTAAACCATCTTGCTTTAGGGAGGAAAAGATTCAAGTTCATCGGTGAATCCAAAAGACTGTGGAAGCCGGCCGCCTCTCGCCTCTCCTGCAAGCCCTGGGAAGGACTTCTCCACCTGTCTGTCATCCCAAAGACCCTCCTCCTACAAGCGGGGATTTGACCGGCTTTTGCTATGGCTACTGAACACAAGGGCAAATTAACTCTTCCCTCCTCCTCCTCCTCCTCCTCCTCCACCTCCTCTTCCACCTCCACAGTCCGCCCACCCGAATGTGCATCTGTCTTGTAGGGATGAATCGGGAAGGCAGATGGCCTGCGTTGGGGTGGATGTCCCTGCAGCCCCCGGCAGAGAGGGAAGGAGCATAAACACAGTGGAGTCAGCCTCTAGGAATCCTGCAACCTTCAGCTCCCTCCTGCCCGTCACAGTCTCCACGATCCGGCGGCAACGGTCGATCAATGAGGTGAGATTCTCTGGTTTCCATGTAAAGGAGCCCGCCGCTGCGCAATCATTTGGGGAGCAATTCTTAGAGGAGGTGGCATGGATTGGGGACACACACACGCACACACACAATCTAAGGAGGCAAATCCTCTGTGCAACAACAAGGGAAGATCAGGACGGATTTGTCAGGCTTGAAATAGGATTCAAAGAAGGGAGGCGTTGGTGATAGTGTTGGGGGTTGCGAATATCTTACTGCTATCCACCTTGGACGGTTTGCATCTTCATAACCTGGGTGACATTGACGTGGGGAGAATTCTTCATTGGTGTGTGTGGAGGGGGTGCAAAGGAGGGACCTGCCACCCCCACCCCCCACCCCCAAAATCAGGTGCGTCTGCTGTTGCCTTTGCAGTAAATGGTTGCTGAGTGTGCAGCGGCTGGAGAGTTCCCTCCCCCTCCTTCCCCACCCCCTTCCAAGGCAGGCATCAAAAGAGCAAAATCCAGGCAAGGTCAGAAGGAGCTGGGCTCTGTGTTCGGCCCAGGCACCCTGCTTGCAGAGGCATGTTATTTATTGATTGTTTTTGACGGGATGTGTCAATGCTAAATAATATTCTTAAGTGAAGGGGAGGAAGGGTATTGTGGTTTCCTTGTCAAGCTGCTAACCTGTTCTGAGGTTTTCTGGAATCTGCCTCCAGATCTTTAACCCCTCCAGATTTCAGTGTGGGGCTCCTGGTGTAGCTGGATCCCTTCTCTTTCTGATTTATAGGGGTGCCCTTGATATATAAGGGGTACCCAAGAAGGCAGCTGACCACAAATTGCGAGTTCGAATTGCTCCACAGCCTTAGTAAAACGGCTTCTTGTTTCTTTGGGTTAATGCTTTCTCTTTCTCTCTGTGGTCTCCTTAGCATCACTGCAAACAAGAGATATTGACTGTGTGGCTAGCCTTGCCAAACCAAGCAAGAGAAAGATTGTGGGTTGAATTTTATATTAAAGTGGCCAATAATTGCTGCTAGAACTGCATAGGTTCTTCAGTTCCCTTTTCACATTTATGCAAGGAAAAAATGCACGGAAAAAAATCAGCTCCGGAAAAGCCTCAGCTGCTTCTTTTACTCAAAGAACTGAGGTTTCTAGTCCTTGCAAATGTCAAAATGGTCCCAGTGGAATCATAGAAATCAGGATGTTCCGTGCTCAGAAGGTGGCCCTACAGTGCCTTGCCTCATACCCTGCCCTTTCCTGTGACCAGCAGAAATGGCAGATGCCAGGGGTAGTCAAACCACTTTTATGGACTACAATTCAGGGACTCATGGGAATTGTAGTCCACTGACATCCAGAGTGCCACAGTTCAGCCACCCTCAGCATATACCATGCACAGTTTGCAACGATATGCAAATATGACCAGCCAGCATATTTGCAAAACTCAGCTTGCTTTCGACAAACAATTTGGAATTCTACCAAGGACCAAAGCAGCCAGCATTAAGATACCAATGCAATTTTGTTAATGCAGAGTTATGAGACCCCATATCTGGCAGAACATTGGCACCAGGTGTTACACAGGTGAGGGGGGAGGCTGATAGCAGACTGCTGATAATTGTGGATATACTGTAGGGTTGCCAGTTCTGGACAGGGAAATGCCTGGACATTTTTGGAGTGGAGCCAAGGGTGGGCAGGGCTGGGGGAAGAGGAGGGACTTCAATGGGTTATAATGGCCTAGAATCCCCCTTCCAAGGCAGCCATTTTCTCCAGGAGAACCGATCTTAGTTTATTGGAGATCAACCATAATACTGGGAGCTCTTCAGGTGCCACCAGGAGGGTGGCATGCCCAATATGCCTTTGGGTAACCTGTTCTCTCACTGTGCTCCATGTCCCGTCCTCCCTCTGTTCTGTTCTGCTCACCCAACCGCAGGGGTAGCCAAACTGTGACTCTTCAGATGCCCATGGACTACAATGGCCATGAGCCCCTGCCGGGCTCCTGGGAATTGTAGACCATGGCTATCTGGAGAGCCACAGTTTGGCCAACCCTGCCCAAGGGAATTCTCTATTTAAAGACAGTGAATCCAACTTGGATCTTGCTAGATCTGTACAATGGTGAAGGGTGTTCTTGAGGACTAGTTTCAACCAGAGACCAGCTGAGACAAGGACCTGACCTGTGGATTTCACACTCGCTCAGCATTTCATCGAAACTGGGCTGGAGCTGGGCCGAGTGGTGATGACGATGGCATGGCTACTTTGGGAAGGCAGGACCCAAGCTCGGTGTGATGTCATGCAAGTGTCAAACCCCCTGGCCCAAGGTGCCTTGCCCCAATACAGACATCATGGCAAGAACATGTGAATGGGATCTGGGCAGTTTGAAGCCACAGCACAGCTATATAGAGAGAGGAGGGGATGCAAAACCAGGGCTGAATCTACACTTACTTCGTTTATACCATTGTGGATCCTGCTGAATTCGGATAAATTTGAACTAGGGTCTTCCTCTATCCACCCCCCCCCCATTGAAACAGAAAAGTGTTCTGCACCTGATTAGGGAAGCTCAGAAGGGGGGAGAGGAATCAAGCCCAGCAGGAGCCTCTTTCTTTTCTTGAACGGGGGTGGAGGGAGAACTGAAGACAGTAGAGGAGGGGGAATAAATCCAAGAAGAAAATCTCTGCCGAGAGAAGTTAGAGCTTCTGGAGCTTTTGCTGAGATAAGTTAGGGCTTCCCTAACTTAAGAGAAGCCTTGCAACCTGGGAACGAGGAAACCTTTGAACTGAAGTCCTGGCCAATCAGGGCTTTTCTACAGTGTTAGAGGCTCAAGACAGCTAGTTCGTTCGGGAAAAGTAGAGAGCTGCAGCTTTACTCATGCCAATTTTTCAAATGTCGATGGTTATATCCACTCCAGGATATCACGGGGGAAAGGTAGGATCACTACGGATCAATCCTGCTTGCTGCAGAGGGAAATTTTAAATCGGACAAAATCAAAATGGAAATCGCATTCAGTGTAGACAGCAGGGTTTGAATCAACCTGAGATTGAAATCAAAGCTTTGTGCAGATTCAGCCCAGAAGACCGCACAATGTGCCAGCTTCACTTCTTCGGGCAAAGGAGTTACTTCTGGCTCGCCCCAAGTGTCTAGCAGAAAGTTGATTACAAAAGTAACTAATCCCCTCCCTGGAGATGCCGGGCCTAATAATGGGGATGCCAGCCTCCAGGTGGGATGTGGGGTTTCCCTCAGAATTACAGCTATCGCTAGAATGTGGAGATCAATTCCTCTGGAGAAAATGAATGCTTTGGAGGGCTGTCCTTAGGATCTTGCACCTTCTGAGGTCTCTGTCCTCTCCAAGATCCATCTCCAGTTTTCCAGGAGTTTTCCAGCTTGGATTAGGCAGATTGTGAATGGGTGGGCAGAAGGGATTTTGTCTGAGCGTGGCTCTTTGGCCCTTCCTTGCATGCCCAAGGAATGGCTGACTGGCACTTTGGGATCTGGAGGTGACTCTCCTACAGATTGGACTAGCCAGGGCATTATCTGGGCATGGAATTGGGGTCACTCTGGTGGGCAGGTAGTTGTGGATTTCCTGCATTCCACAGCATGTTCTGGAGGTCCCTTCCGACTCTATGATTCTGGAGGTCCCTTCCGATTCTATGATTCTACGATTCTGCGATTCTATTTGGCAGCCCAATCGCCCTGGCCCCTACTGGTGGGAGGGAGCTGGCAACAATATCAAGCTGTCCCGGGAACTTGGGGCAGGCAGGGCAAGATGGTGATGTCCCTTTAAAGTCACAGAAGTGCCACCACCATCTTAAATAAATTCATCTTTTTTTATATAACCCACCCTTCCTAGATATTCAGGGTGGGTCACAACCACCTGTCATAACAACTGACAAAAATATAAAATCATGTAAACATTAGATACAATATTTTATGTTCCAATAGCCCCTGACGAATTTAGGTTAGGAGGAGTCAGATACTTGGAAAGCAAATCTTCCCCTAGTTTCCAGCCGGAAGGCCAGTGCTTCACGATGGTCCATCAGAGCCTTGACCATAGGTCTGGCAGAACAGCTCTATCTTACAGGCCCTGTGGAATTGGCTAATGTCCTGCAGGGCCCTGATCTCCTTCTGCAGGCTGAAAAGGACCTGGCCCTGGCCAAGGCCGGTCTCACTTTCTTTGGGTCCTATTATATGACACTCCAGTAGGAATTCCCCCAATCTCTGGGCCATTTCGCACGACTTCAAAGTAGCAGAATGGTTGCTATTTGGAAACGCTACTAATTTGCCATAACCCACGACGTCGTAGACAATCTGCAACAATCCTGAAACCAATCAGCAAAAAGCGCTTCGTTGTGGCGCTTTCAGGGGAATCCAGAAAAGTGGATTCACCCTCCGGATAGCGATACACTCCTGCAACCAATCTGCAACAGTAGCGCTAAAGACCTGTGCGTTACCATTGTTGCTGGTTCTTCAAAGTCCCTCCCCCTGGCTCTCTCCTCCAAACTTCCGGCGAAGCGATCGCCATTTTTTTTTCTCCGAGCGAGCGGGGATAAACGCACCGGCGAGCCTCTTTCTGTTTAGAGGCTTCCCTGGCTTCAGTCCTTCACCTTTAGTCACTAAGCACAAACCACTGAAAAGCCCGTTTGCTGAAATAAAGTCCCTTTATTTTTTACACATTAATTCAGCCGAAAATCGGGCCCGTGAGCGGGGGGGGGGGATTTTTTTTTTATCACTCGAGGCAGCGTGGCAACGATCATACGATCAAACGACAGCTCACATTAGGCAGCTGGATGGGTCTCCCCATTGTAACGAATCTACACAGATTCGTTGCAATGGGTCTGTTTTTTTAAAAAAAAAACCTTTCTTAAAGGGAAAGGGGCTGTTTGGGAGCATGCTAACGGCTGCCCATTGGCTGCTTGACGGCCAGGGGCGGGACGAGCTTGGCAATAGCGCTTCCTTTCTAGCGATTTCTGCCGAGACCGGAAGCCTGTGGGAAACGCTAAAAAACGCAACTGATTCCACTACAAAGGCAGGTATGCATAACGACGAATTCCACTATTTTAAATGGCGATTTTTCATTCCGCAAACAATTTGCAACAAAGATCCCTGTGCGAAAAGGCCCTCTATGTTGCGGAAGGAGAAGAGTTGGTTTTTATACCCCGCTTTTCACTGCCCGAAGGAGTCTCAAAGCAGCTTATAATTGCCTCCCCTCCCTCTCCCCACATGGAGATTCAGAAAATCCCTAGAGAGGCTTTTCCCAACTTTTTACTGTTCAGAAACTCCTGAAACATTCGTCATGCTTTGAGAAACCCCAGAAGTGGCACAATTGTGCAGAATATGGTTGGGAAGCAGAGCTGTGGACACGCCCACCCGGGGCCCCTCCCCTTCCAAGGCCCATTTCAGGGGGGGGGAGTCAACATGATATGGTCATATCACCTGATAAATGTTTAACAAATTTAAATATTAAACATTTATTCCACCCATTCGGAAAACCCTTCCGAGGCCACCTTTCTTCCTCTTGGTCATGCGAAGGCCAAGAAATTCTGTGCTGAGGCTCAAACTCAGGGGTAGTCAAACTGCGGCCCTAGATGTCCATGGACTACAATTCCCATGAGCCCCTGCCAGCATTTGACTACCCCTGGTCAAACTGGACATCATGCTTGCTGAAAACCCGTTTAACTTATGCAGCACTTTGTGAACTTAGGCAGATTGAGTGGGGTGGGACTGTGTTGGTGCTTGGGAAATGCTGATCTCCATATTGGGATTGGGAAGTTAATTTCTTCCAGGCCACACTGGACCAGGGATTCCGGTTTGGGGGGGGGGGACCCCGTCCTCTGGACATGGAATTGGAGTCACTGTGGATGGGCAGGACGTTGTGAATTTCCTGCATTGTGCAGGGGGCTGGACTAGATGACCCTGGAGGTCCCTTCTGACTCTACGGTAAAATACGTACAATGAATGAAGCTGGACAAAGGAGTCTGCTTTGCACTCCCACCCAGATCAGAATAGCCTGGGAAACCTCCAGCCGCTTTCTTCCTGTTCTAGGGTTCCTGCTGTTTGGGATCCTGTCCCCACCCCCACCCCCCACCCTCCCATGCACAAAGCACAACTTCATTTTGCTCAGTGCTCTGCGCAGCCATCCCATCGTCAGAGCCAACTGGAACCCATTCTTCACCGGCCATGGCTTTCCGCATTAAAGTTTCGCTCCCTTTGTGCTGAATTATATTAAAAAACGGAGCCGTCTCCCTTCAAAGTAGGTCAGTAAAGCTGTTTTTCTGGCAGCTCCTGCCAAGAGACCATGAGCTGGGCGAGAAGATGTGAGAAAGTGTGTGTATGTGTGTGTGTGTGGTGGTGGGGGGGGGGGGGGTTCTGCCGGTGCTCTGAATGCAAATGAAGAGAACCTGGCACAGGATATGAGAAAGCCTCCTGTCTCCAAGGAACAAACTGAGGTTGGCTTTATTAGAGGAGTGGAGAAATGGCATTTGGGGCTACTTTGGGAATCACCTGCATCCCTCTCTACCCAGGATCTAATCTGGTGGCATCTTTTGTGCAGGGTGACCCCAGGGCTTAACGGTGCCGCTTATGCATCTCAATAAGAAGCCAAAAATCGAAAGCAAAACAGCACAGATGCAATACAATCTTTTTTCTTATTAAATTAATATATTTCTAATTTTCAACTTATCAGTTTCCGTACATTCCAGATATGGGCCACCACCCATATTCTCAGTGAAATGCAATAACTGTGATATTTTGTTCAGATATTGACTGACAATCACTGAAGAAGACCCTGGAATCAGGATTATTACCCCTGGTTGCCCGTATCTGGAAGTTAGGGTAGTTGCCCATATCTGGAATTTATGGATAATGTTAAGTTGAAAATTGATTTTCAATTTTTGACTTCTTATTGTTCATGAGAAATCCGTGGTGTTCTTCTAGTTTATGCATTTCAAAGCCTTTCCCTGGTTCTAAAGTGAGCTTGAGAAAAGCAACTATAATCTTTTAGGAGGGCTGCCAGGTCCTCCCGCCCCCCAACCCCCTGACCACCAGTAGGGATGAAGGGGTGGGATTATCAGATCCCAACTGCAAATTTGGAGACAGACCCTAGGAAGAACTGGGACCCCAGTAAGGAGTGGAGGGACAGAGTCCACCCTCCAAAGGGTTCATTTCCTCCAGAGGAACTGAGTTCTGTAGTCTGGTGATGATGAACGTTTGTTCTGGAGGATCCCCGGGTCCCCCCAGGAGACTGGCACCCCCATCCTTGAGTGAGAAGACAAAATGGTACATAGGATAAAGAAGAGGAGCCTGGCCCGGGGGGGGGGGGTTGGGGGTGTTGGGGGGGAAGGAAGGAGGCAGTCCTTTTAGGTTGCCTAGCAACACACACACACTGGCCTTCAGCATTAGATTTAGAGTGTTGTGGTTGAGGCCTACAGAATCCTCAGATCAATGAAGAGCACGGAATTCCAAAGTCTTGCCTCAGTCAAAGAAAGGGATGCAGGGAGGGTGAGAACAGCTGGCCGGTCGTCCATCTCCCCAAGGCTCCTCCCACTGAGGATTGTTGCTTCTGAACCATCCGTGTTTCTAGCAGGGCCAACCTCCTGGCATTGCCTTGAGTTCTCCTGCTCTTGCAACGGATCTCCGGACAATACAGGTCCCTTGCCCCAGAAAAAAATGGTTTCCTTGGTGGGTGGACTCTATGACACTGCCCCTCCCCTCCCCAATCCCCCTTCCCCCCATCTAAGCTCCAAAACCGCAAGGTATTTTCCAACCCAGAGCAGGCAATTGTAAGTATTCCCCCTTCGGTCAATGCCCCCCTCTGTACTTTTTTGCCATGTTGGAAACGACAGCTGCCAGCCTCCGGGGTGTCACAACAAACTAAAACTGGGGTATACAGTAAATGGAAGATACCAGGGGAAAAGGGAGTGGTGTCATCATGACTCTGAAACTGCAGTAAATAAGGCTTCCAAAAGTGCAAAGTAGTCGTTTATAAAGTCTCATTGTCATCAAGACAATCATAAGAACCAAACAATACTGTAAGTTTGTGTCTAATAATACAACCATTCAACTTGTGTGATACACAAAATGCGATACAAATAATAACTCAAGCAATAGTTCAACAGGTTAGTTCCAACTGCAGTCCACATGAGGATCCGGTAGTCCTTTGGGTTCTGACTGTAGATTATCCACTATTGGAAGTGATCTCCAGGTTGTTGTTGTTGTTACAATTCTATGCTGCCCTTCCCTGTGTAGATATTGTTGGTAGTGGGGGCAATAGCTGTGGACATCAACCATAGCAGTCCTCTAGTTTTTTTGGAAGGTGGACTTTGGAGCATCGTACCTCTTTGAAGGCCCTTGCCCCCCCAAACCTCGGCCTCCACCCCAAAACTCTCCAAAGATTTCCCAAGCTGGAGCTGGCAGCCTTAAAAGAAGCACTGAGAATAGCCGACAAGGGAATTTCCTGGGAGACATTCTGTTAAGGAGAGGGGGCGTGGCTCAGTGGAAGAGCATCTGCTTGGAACACACAAATCCCCAGGTTGTATTCCTGGCTTCTTCATTTTAAAAAGGCCAGGCTAGAGGAGGGGTGTGAGATCTCTGCCTGAGACCTTGGAGAGCCAGTCTGAGTAGCTGATTCAGTATATGTTCATGTGTGTCGCTCTTGGATGGACATGTAAACAAGAAAAGGCCCTGGGTCCTGACTAGTTTCGTTGTTAGACTTCCTCAGCTGTGCAGTAACAATTGCAGGCGACCAGAATATTCAAGCAGAGCTCAAGTGGAAACAGAATAGAGATATTGCCTAGGATTCTAGTTTTGGGTAGTTTTAATAATTATTATGAAGGATTCTGAAGACAAGAACTTTTCTTCTTGCTTAATGTTGACCTCCAGTTGGAATATACAGATTCTTCTTCTGTAAGCTGCCTGATTTATTGATCCACTTTGTATTTCGACTTTGTTATTTTGGTATATCCATCAGCTAGAAGTGGCAGATATTCAGAATCTGAAGCTGCCTGGTATTCTAGCTCTACTGCAGGGTTGCCAACAGGCCTGGAGGAAAATGTCCTTTCTCTTTAATAGAGGCTTAATGTACAGCAGTGGGCAGCTGGAGGTGAATAACATCACCTGGTAAATGACACCCCATTTTTCTCCAGGCCTGTTGGCAACCTGGAACCTGAGGAATGGATGCATTGTCTGAGCTCTGTGGAAATATTTTTCTGCCTCAAAGGAAGTAGTAAACTTCACCTTCTAGGATTGGGTGGGTTGGGGCATGAGGAAGACAGGGGTTGGGGAAAGGGGGGCAACTTCTGTGTGGTATAATGCCATAAAGTTAGAAGTGGCCAAATTGGCTCTCCAGATGTCCATGAACTACAATGCCTGGCAGGGGCTCATGGGCATTGTAGTCCACGGACATCTGGAGAGCCACAGTTTGGTCGCCCCTGCCATACTCTATCTTCCATTTTTTTTCAGCTGGAAAAAAACACTACAAAGTCACAGAGTAGGAGAGGCTTGCTGTGAATCAGTGATTCTATGTTCAGTTCTCACTGTTGCTTCTTGACCTGCATATAAGTTTCTCAAGAGACAAATACGATGCTCTGATATTCCCATCTCTTTAAGAACTTGCCACAGTTTGTTGTGCTCCACACAATCAAAGGCTTTAGCATAGTCAATGAAGCAGAAGTAGATGTTCTTCTGGAACTCCCTAGCTTTCTCCATGATCCAGCGTATGTTGGCAATTTGATCTCTAGTTCCTCTGCCTCTTCGAAATCCTGCCTGTACTTCTGGAAGTTCTCAGTCCACATATTGCTGGAGCCTAGCTTGTAGGATTTTGAGCATAACTTTGCTAGTATGAGAAATGAGTGCAATGATGCGGTAATTTGAACATTCTTTAGCAGTGCCCTTCTTTGGGATTGGAATGTAATCTGACCTTTTCCAATCCTGTGGCCATTGTTGAGTTTTCCAAATCTGCTGGCATATTGAGTGTAGCACTTTTACTGCATTGTCCTTTAAGATTTTGAATAGTTCAACTGGAATGCTGTCACCACCACTAGCTTTATTGTTGCTCAGACTTCCTAATGCCCATTTGACTTCACATTCCAGGATGTCTGGCTCCAGGTCAGTAACTACCCCATTGTGGTTATCAGGGATGTTAAGCTCACTCTTGTATAGTTCTTCTGTATAATTTTGCCACCTTTTTAAAATCTCTTCTGCTTCTGTGAGGTCCCTACCATTTTGGTCTCTTATCATACCCATCTTTGCATGAAATGTTCTCTTCATATCTCCAATTTTCTTGAAAAGATCTCTGGTCCTCCCCATTCTATTGTTTTATTCTATTTGTTTACACTGTTCATTTAAGAAGACATTCTTATCTCTTCTAGCTTTTCTCTGGAATTCTGCATTCAATAGGGTGTATCTTTCTCTTTCTCCCTTGCCTTTCACTTCCCTTCTCTCCTTAGCTAATTGTAAAGCTTCCTCAGGCAGCCATTTTGATTTCTTGCATTTCTTTTTCTTTGGGATGGTTTTAGTTGCTACCTCTTGTACAATGTTGCGAACCTCCATCCATAGTTCTTCAGGCACTCTGTCTATCAGATCTAAATCCTTAAATCTATTTGTCACCTCTACTGTATATTCGTCGGGGATATGATCTAGTTCATACCTGAGTGGCTTAGTGCTTTTCCCTACTTTCTTCAATTTAAGCCTAAATTTTGCAACAAGAAGCTGATGATCTGAACCACAATCAGCTCCTGGTCTTGTTTTTACTGACTGTATAGAACTTCTCCATCTTTGGCTGCAGAGCACATAGTCAATCTGATTTCTGTGTTGACCGTCTGGTGATGTCCATGTGTAGAGTCGTCTCTTGGGTTGTTGGAAAAGAGTGTTTGCTATGACCGTTGTATTCTCTTGACAAAATTCTACCAGCCTGTGCCCAGCTTCATTTTGTACTCCAAGGCCAAACTTGCCTGTTATCCCGGTTATCTTTTGGCTTCCTACTTTAGCATTCCAATCCCTCATGATGATAAGCACATCATTTTTGGCGTTGCTTCTAGAAGGTGTTGAAGGGCTTCATAGAACTGGTCAACTTCATCCTCTATAGCAGCAGTGGTTGGGGCATAGACCTGGATTACTGTAATGTTGAATGGTTTGCCTTGGATTCGAACTGAGATCATTCTGTCATTTTGGGGATTGTATCCCAAGACTGCTTTTGCTACTCTCTTATTGATTATGAAGGCTACTCCATTTCTTCTGCGAGATTCTTGTCCACAGTAGCATACCTGATGGTCATCTGAATTAAATTCACCCATTCCTGTCCATTTTAGTTCACTGATTCCTAAAATGTCGATGTTGAGTCTTGTCATCTGTTTAACCACGTCCTGCTTGCCTTGATTCATGGATCTGACGTTCCAGGTTCCGATGGAATAAAAATCTTTACAGCATCGGACTGTCTTTTCGCCACCAGTTACTTCCATAACTGAGCGTCCTTTCGGCTTTGGCCCAGTCGCTTCATTCATTCTGGCGCTACTTGTACTAGCCGTCTGCTCATCCCCAGTAGCATATTGGACACCTTCCGACCTGAGGGGCTCATCTTCCGGCGTCATATCGTTTTGCCTTGTCCATTGGGTTTTCATGGCAAAGATACTGGAGTGGTTTGCCATTTCCTTCTCCAGTGGAAACCTGTTAAAGCAGCTAAATGGAGCCTCGAGGTTCAAAGACAGTCTACCATAAATAAGCAGGTGCCAGGGAGCACACAGAGGGAAGATTATTGCCATTGGGGCCCAAGGATGGCAGACCATATCCTGCAGAACCAGGTTTGATTCCCCTCTCCTCCACATGCAGTCTGCTGGGTGACCTTTGGCCAGTCACAGTTCATTCAGGATATAAAAATCTGCTCCAGTGTGGTTTTGGGGTTAAAGAACAGCAGTCTCTTATCTGGAGAACTGAGTCTGATCCACCCCTCCTCCACATGCAGTCTGCTGGGTGACCCTGGACCAGTCACAACCTACTCTTCTTTTACGCTGGACCGGTAACAGTCTTGTCAGAACTTTCTCAGCCCCACCGATCTCACAAGGTAGGGCCTGCAAGACAGAGCTCTTCTGCCAGGTTTACGGTTGAAGAAGAAGAAGAGTTGGTTCTTATATGCTGCCTTTCTCTACCCGAAGGAGTCTCAAAGCGGCTTACAGTCACCTTCCCTTTTCTCTCCCCACAACAGACACCCTGTGGGGTGGGTGAGGCTGAGAGAGCCCTGATATCACTGCCTGGTCAGAACAGCTTTCTCAGTGACGTAGCGAGCCCAAGGTCACCCAGCCGGCTGCATATGGGGGAGTGCATAATCGAACCCGGCTTGCCATATTAGAAGTCCACACTCCTCACCACTACTCCAAACTGGCAGTGGCTGGGCCCCCCTCAGGAAGCATGCCACCCTTTTTGACCCTCTTGAGTGATGATTGTTGACATAGTACTCTGCTGTCCATTGACAGGTGTTCCGTTGTGGGTGGAGAACCGCTTTTCCACTGTGTCATGGGTTTGTATTGCTCCGTTTTGTTTTAACGGGGTTTTATTGTTGTGGGGTTTTATCCTGCAACCCGCCATGAGCCAGCATGCCAAGAGTGGCGGGTAATAAACATAATGATAAATAAAGTAAATAAAAGGTACTTGTTTGTGGAGAGAGGAAGGCGAGGCAATTGTAAGCCACTTTGAGACTCCTTCAGGTAGAGAAAAGCGGAATATAAAAGACAACTTTTCTTCATTGGGGCATCCGACCAGATGCTGGATGAGATGGAGAACAGGTTGTGAACAGCCAGGTTGGCCCTTTGAACCAGGAGGGCTCTTTTTATGTTCCTGGAGCAGTTTCCCAAATTCTCTGTTTGGTAAAGCCCTCCCCACCCACAGACACCCTGCATTTAAACAGGCACCTCATTCCTCATCCCACCAATAGGCCTGCAGATGCAAGCAGCTTCTAGCTGCCCTGATGCCCTACAAAACTATTATCACCTGACACAGAGCCCAGCTTTCCAAAGCCTGTGGCTTCCAGCAGACTCACCCCCTTCTTCTCCTTCAGTGAGGGCTGGCAGGTCCCTCCTGGCCAGCATCATGGGATGGGGGCAGGTAGAACTGCTAGATCTAGGCTGGGGAACTGCTGGAGATTTGGGGGTAGAGCCTGGGGAGGGCAGGGACCTCAGTGGGGTACAATGCTAGAGATCCCGCTCCACAGCTTCCATTTTCTCCAGGGGAACGGCTCCCATTAGTCTGGAGATGACCTGTAATTCCAGAACTCCAGGTCCCTTCTGGAGCCTGGCATTGCCCCCTACAATAGATATCCCGGCCCCATTGCTCTGAAATATTCTGCTCTCAACCTTGGAGGAGATATCCAGTGTGCTGCCTGGATCCCTCTCCTTCCTCACTCTGTAATCTGCACCGAGGAGGTGTGGCACATTCATTCTTAATTAGGGGTCCCTTTCAGGCGAGAGGAAGCACGGAGGACGCAAGCTCTAATTTTGCTGTCTGCCTGCCCTGATTTCCCACCCCCCCCCACCCTCATTTAAGCCAATTTCATCCTTGCTTGGTGAATGGGAGAAGGCCCGAGCAAAGCCTTATGCAACCCAGTTCATTTCTGGCTCAGTCCGCGGAAATCACATTACAAAAGTGGCACTTAGATTGTCAACTTTGTCAGCCAGAACAAGCCGTGGTACCCAGCTCTGCCCTGGTCACTATGGTTACCAGCATCTCTCTCTCCCTCCCTCTCTCTCTCTCTCTCTCTCTCAACAAAGATCCCCTACAATTCACAGGATTTATTTTTGTCCTCTGTTGAGAGGGCCCCTGTGAGGTATTTGGTAGCCACGCAAACACAGCATGGGTTAAGAGAGATGCCAACTCCTGATCATATATCTTTAAGCCAGAGAGGTCCCTGGCCTCATTTGGGATAACATCAAGGCTGCTTGGCCTCTTTGCACCTGAGTGTTATTGGGGCCAGCTGGTTAGACTTGCCTCATTAGATCATCTTAATTGCCCCAGCTCTGCCATTTCAAAAGAATTCTAGATGGGGAAGGGTTCTTAGGGGAGTAGCTTCAGCATGAGTCCTGGCTTCCATCTGCAAGGGCGCTGGCTGTATCCATTGGGTAAAGTATCTTCTTAGAGAAATTAGACTCGCTTGAACTATGCTTGTCTCCCAGCTGTAGGAGGAGGTAAGCTATAGTTAGGATTTTTCCTTTAATCTCTGTCACACTGTTTACTTGTATGGCTACTCTGGTTTTCTGTAGCCTTAGAATATCTTTTAATATACTTTTCTACAGACTCTGGTGTATTTTATTGGCTGTGTGTTTTGTGGGACCCATGGAGAGGCAGCCCGAGTTTGGCATCCTCCACGGGGAGGGGGGGGGGAAGAGGGAGACCCCTAAATCTCCCTCACAACCCCTTTGAGACAGGCAAAGAAGCCTCCATAATCTCTGCCAGTTCTGATACCAAGTCTCCTTAGACCAAATCTCACTGGTTGCTTGCTTGGCTCACGTTGTAAAGGGCGTTTCTGAAAGTTCCCCAGTGATGAGGATACATGGTCTGAAGGACAACAGCTAAATAGAACTTCCAAGGTCAGAAGCAGAATACCTCTCAAGAGGAATGGAGTGGGTGGGAGGGTTATTCCCTGGATGCTAAGGACAGAAACGTCCTGTTCCAGACTCTGGTTTCCATGTTTTGTTTTCCTTGATTTTGAAAGCCCAGGCTAGTTAATTCTTATCAGATCTGGGAAGCTAAACAGAGTGAACCCCACTTAGTACTTGAATGGGAGACCACTAAGGACAGCTAGAGCCTCTATGCAGAGGCAAGAAATGGCAAACAGACTCTGAATGCCTCTTCCAGTTTGGTGTAGTGGTTAGGAGTGCGGACTTCTAATCTGGCGTGCCGGGTTCGATTCTACGCTCCTCCACATGCAACCAGCTGGGTGACCTTGGGCTCGCCACGGCACTGATCAAGCTGTTCTGACCGGGCAGTGATATCAGGGCTCTCTCAGCCTCACCCACCCCACAGGGCGTCTGTTGTGGGGAGAGGAATGGGAAGGCGACTGTAAGCCGCTTTGAGCCTCCTTCGGGTAGGGAAAAGCGGCATATAAGAACCAACTCTTCTTCTTCTTCCCTTGAAAATTCTACGGTGTTGCCATAAGATGGCCTGGCAGCACTCTCTAACACGTCTTTTTAGTCATCAATTGGGAGGGTTCCATTATGTGAACTTTAGTTTCAGCCATCTGCCAATGCCCACAGTTGAATTCTCTATAAGCAGACGACTCTTTGGGTGAAGAATTTTCTTTATTAAGGAATGAACCAAAATAGATGCTTGAAGTTCTTTGCTGAAACTAAAGCTCACACAAGCTCACTTACCTGTATGGCCACACTAAAGCCCACCCCTCTTTGGAACTCAAAAAACAGGTGCAACATTTCAGTGTTCCCACACTACAAGCCTGCAAAAGCAAAAGTGATGTGTAAGGCTCTCCAAGACATACTTAATCCACAGTCCCAGATGCCTGGTCAACCCCAGTGGACAAGAAATGGCCCACTAGGAAATATCCCAGTAAATGAAATGGACCCTGCTCTATTCCTAACCCACATCCACTTGCCTCTCGGGAAGGACAGATGATTCTTTCTGACCAAGATGAATTCCCAGTGTCAGACGTGGCTGCAGGGGGTGGCCACCAAACACACCCGAAAACTAAAATAACCGCAAGAGTTATTTTCCAAAAGGCATCTCTGCACCATTTTGGTTTCCTCCTCCTCCCTCTCTTTGGCACTAATCGGTTCCATTCCAAAAAGAAGCCAAACACAGCCTCTTTTTTTTTTTCCTCCCTAGCTTCTCTAATTTCCCTCCTGGAATCGGTCCCAATTTGAAAAAAGTGCTCCCGATTTCTCTGAAAGCCAAACGTTTCCCTCCCCAAAGACAAGAACTTGGTGGTAGCTGATAAGGCAGAACATTCAGGCAAAAGACCATCTTTCTACATGCAATATGCAATACATTTATGGAATTCAGTACTATAAGATGTGGCAGTAATGGCCACTGGCTTAGATGGATTTAGCTAGCGGGTTGGGAAATTCATGGCCTAATCAACCATTTCCAAATGGAGCTTCCATGTTGAAAGGCAGTCTACCCCTGAAAACCACATGTTGGGGGCTAAACAACCGGTAAGGACTGTTGTCTTCATGCCTAGACTGGGGACTTACAAAGGTCCGCAATTCACTTTTCCGAATGTTCTTATTAAATGTTCAATTGTTCATAATGTTATAGTTATTATTATGTTATTGTATACTGAGTTATTTGTATTGTTATCTCTGTTTGATGTAAACTGCCCTGAGCCTTCGGGGAGGGTGGTATATAAATGTGATAGATAGGTAGATGATGGATGGATGGAGGATGGAGGATGGATGGATGGAGGATGGATGGAGGATGGATGGATAGATAGATAGATATAGAGAGAAATAGAGAGAGATAGAGAGAGATGATAGACAGACAGACAGACAGAAAACTTGATGGAAGAGGAAGAGGGTCTTGTTCATGGCGAGCTGCCATTCTAGCTAAGTGGAACATCCATGTTCAGAGCAGCTCTACCTCAGAACATTAATTGCTGGGGAACAGGACTGGGTATATCATGCTTATGTTGGGTTGCCAGGTCTGGACTGGGAAATAAATACCAGGCAATTTTGGTGCAGGCAAACCATCTGCAGATGCCTCCTGTTTTGCTTGCTTCTAAGAAAGCAGTCCCTCATTAGGCTAACAGCCCGTTAATTAAATCAGGAAGTCTCCCTACCGTCGGCCCTCTTCTGTGTTTTGGATGCTGCCCAGGGGGCTCTGGCAGTTTCGTGCGAGGAGGGCTGGCTCTCTGCCCAATTCACCGCCTGCTGCGATGTGCATGCACGCCATCTTCCCCTGCCCCCAGACTACAGCACATCTGATCGGGAGGTTGCATGTTTGAATGCACCTCAAACCTAGAAAATTAGCCAGTCAGGTTACTGGGTAACTGTGTTTAGCAATCTCCAGGCAGGGACTTGAAGAAGAATTGCTTCTTATATGCCGCTTTTCCCTACCCGAAGGAGGCTCAAAGCGGCTTACAGTCGCCTTCCCTTTCCTCTCCCCACAACAGACACCCTGTGGGGTGGGTGAGGCTGAGAGAGCCCTGATATCACTGCTTGGTCAGAGCAGTTTTATCAGTGCCGTGGCGAGCCCAAGGTCACCCAGCTGGCTGCATGTGGGGGAGCGCAGATTCAAACCCGGCATGCTAGATAAGAAGTCCGCACTTCACAGCTGAAATCCAGACTACAGAGATCAGTTACCCCGGTGGATATGGCAACTCTGCAGGGCAGACTTCGTAGCATCCCTTGCATGATGACCTCTCCAGGGCTGCCAACCTCCAGGTGGCACCTGGAGACTCCCATTATTATAACTGATTTCCAGAAGAGAAAGATCAATCCCCCAGGCGCTGTTTGGGACTCTATGACAAGATGCCCTGATGAGATCTCTCCAGGTATTTCCCAACCAAAGCCGGCAACCTCCCCTCCCTCCCTTCCCCAAACTGCCCTCCTCCATTACTGCACCAAAATCTCCAGGAAGCTGAGTTGGCAGCTGTACACTTGCTCCCACAGTCCTGTTTTCTCACTGCCCTGCTCTTTTTCAGATGGCCTAAGTGACTCTGTCCACACAGGTCCTTGTGAATACACCACATTTGCCAGTCTCCTGACCGGAAGTGTAGAAAGCAACCTGCCAGTGAGGGCAGCAAGCAGAGAGTCCAAAAGAACTGGCGGACAGGGCTAGGTGGTAGAATTGTAGAGTTGGAAGGGATCTCTGGGGTCATCTAGTCCAACCCCCTGCAGAATGTAGTGTAAAGAAGACATGTCTTTAATCCATATTCCCATATTCATACATAACACCAAAACATTGATCCGTTAATGACTCGCTTTCCTCAGTGGCTTAATTATATTTTTGCTATTTTTATGCAAAACCTCAATGATGGCTTGTCAAATACCACCAAGTTTACTTTGTCTGTAATCTCTGAAGCATAAAGTATAAACCAATTCGATTCCGAAGGTCTCCTGAAATGAATTTTCCCCCAGGGGACAGAGTCATTGTGGCACAGCCTACAGATCTATACTTTATGATTTATACTTTACAAGGGAGAAAGCATTCAGGAATACAACGGGCAGTAGATCGGGGTGTGTGTGTGGAAGAACTCTGCAGATAGCCTCCCCGTCCCCACAGGATCCAGAAAGGCTGGAGGCCGCTGGGGCAGGGAACTCACTGGCAGGGACAGCTCTAATGCAGCTGGGATCTGCAGCCTCCGAGCCTCAGCGGGAAGTGGGAGAAGAGGGTGGTCAGGGATGGGGGGACAGAAGGCGATTGGCTGGCTGCTGGACAGACAGGCAAGCCGGTTGGAGGAGGAGGCAGGGGCGGGACAGCTGCCCTGATTGGGTGTTAAGTGCTGAGTGGCACTGAGTGGCTGTCCCGCCCCTGAGTGCCTCCTCCTCCAACCGGCTTGCCATGAGAAACGCTCCTCCTCCAAGGCCTTACCAGAAATATTAAGTGGAACAGATTTTATACTTTTCCCTAGGGGACCTCCCCTGTGTGTTTGGCTCCGCCTCCAGTGGCAGCTGCTTGGCTGCTGTGCCCGCCACTTATTGTCAGCTAATGGCTGCATTTTGTTCTCGTCCGTCTCGGCTGCAGGAATAGCCATGTTGACCAGCATCACCGAAGGGCTGCTGTGCTGCCTGCTGGGCAAAACACCCAACGCGGTCGGACCTCTGGAAAGCATCGAGTCCAGCGATGGCTACAGCTTCATGGAAGTGAAGCCCGGGCGGGTCCTGAGGGTCCAGCACCGGGCGCCAGTCCGCCCGGCGGGGGCCGAGGAGGTGCCCCCGCAATCCGGAGCGGTGCACTGCAAGCGCCGGATCACCGTCTACCGCAACGGACAGATGGTCATCGAGAACCTGGGCGATGCCGTGCACTCGGACATCCTCCACCTCCAGAACGGCTCCGAACCCAACAGCACCGTGGAAGTGGAAGTCTCGGACGCTAATGCCACCGCCCCGCCGTCGGCCAACCCCTCCGCCACCGCCGTCAAACGCCGGCGGCGCAAGCCCAAAAAGACGGTCAACATCGACTGCACCAAGTACATCACCAGCTGCAAAGGGACCCACGCGGACGTGGTCCTCTTTTTCATCCATGGGGTGGGAGGCTCTTTGGACATCTGGAAAGAGCAGCTGGACTTCTTCTCCAAGCTGGGCTACGAGGTGGTGGCCCCGGACCTTGCGGGCCACGGGTGCAGCTCGGCTCCCCAGATTGCAGCGGCCTACACCTTCTACGCCCTGGCCGAGGACATGCGCAGCGTGTTCAAGCGCTATGCCAAGAAGAGAAACATCCTCATTGGGCACTCATACGGGTAATTTATTTATTAATTTTATTATATTACCGCCCTCCCCGAAGGCTCAGAGTGGTTTACAGGGAACAGGAAAAGATACAGATAACATGTGGTAATAGGTGATAACAGTAATAACAATAAGTTAACATGATCATAACAATAACATTACAAAATGGAATTGCAAGAGCCTCAGCTCAGCTCTTACTGGGACCCAGTGAGTTAGGCAGACCAGTGTCAGTCATAGCAAGGGGGGGGGGGCCAAGGGCCAATTGGAAGAAGGGAATGGGGCGGGATTGCCCCTGGGGAACCAAGATGTAGGAGACGAGAGGCTGGCCTTTGGTACATCAGATGACAGCTAAAGGAGGGCTTCCCTCCCTGTGGGTGGTGGAGTTTCTGGATGTGGGTTGGTCTCTCTCTCTCTCTCTCTCATTCTCCTGAGGTTCTCTTCGTCTCTCAGTTGCATACTTTCTCCAACCATCATCTGCAGGGTCTCCTTCTGCACCTTCCTTGCCCACGAGTACCCAGACCTGGTCCACAAGGTCATCATGATCAACGGTGGGGGCCCAACGGCTCTGGAGCCAAGCCTCTGCTCCATCTTCAACATGCCCACGTGTGTCCTCCGCTGCCTCACGCCGTGTCTGGCCTGGAGCTTTCTCAAGTGAGTCACTGAGATCTTGGGAGGCCAGCGTTGGCTTGGGAAATCCCTGGAGATTTTGGGGGTGGAGCCTGGAGAGGGACCGTAGTGTGTGTATAATGGTGTACACACCACCCTCTGGAGCCGCCCCGCGCTGCTGCCAAGAGGCAAGGTGTGATGAAGATTAATTAAAAATAATCAAAGAAAACGTATAGCATTTATAGTATGTAAAGATAAGTTTCTGTATGAGCTGGTCTATGATGCCGGAAAACGCAAAGGCATTCTACTTAAAGAAAGATTCTTATATGCCGCTTTTCTCTACCCGAAGGAGTCTCAAAGCGGCTTACAGTCTCCTTCCCTTTCCTCTCCCCACAACAGACACCCTGTGAGGTGACAGAGCCCTGATATCTCTGCTCAGCTAAAACAGCTTTATCAGTGCTGTGGTGAGCCCAAAGTCAGCCAGCTGGCTGCAAGGGGGAAGGAGTAGGGAATGATATCCGGCTCCTAGATTACAAATCCACAGTCCTAACACTGCACCAAGATGGCTCTACTTAGACATAACAACAACAACAAATTTATTTTATTTGTATACTGCCCTCCCTCAGGGTGGTGAACAACCGTAAAAACAATCATATAGTTAATCACAAACAAACATTGAAACTTTTATAGTCACATCTTCCATTTAAGTTCCATTCTGCCTTGCATCAGCGCAGTCCTCTGGCATAGAAACATAATTGCAGTTTGCAAGGGAGGTTTTCTGTAAGGGCACTGGTCCCAACCAAAAGCCTGGCGGAAGAGCTCTGTCGTACAGGCTCTGCAGAGCTGCACCGGTCCCGACAGGGCCCGGATCTCCTCTGGGAGCTCCTTCCCCCCTGGATGAGGCCAGACATATTTCCGGGGCCAGGAACCACTAGCTGGTTGGCATTGACTGAGGATAATGCTTTTTACCCCCCTGGTTGGAATTAAGAATTTTTAGACTTCTGTTGTATTTGTAACGGTGTGAGATTGCATTGGCCTCTGATGAAGAGCTCACAGATCAAACTGCGTTAGGTCCATGTCGTTTGTGCCACTGCTGTATATTTTCGCCCCTCAGCCTTTTTGGTTCTCACTTGGCTGAAAGACGCTGCAGAGGGCAGCCCTGGCGAAGTGTCTTGGCTGTTCACTGTCCCCAAAGACCCTCGCCAGGGCCACCAGAAGGCGCTTGCAAACTGACTGCATGTCATGTTCCTCTTCCCCAGCCAAAGGGCAAGAAAGCACTTTAAAAAAAATCCAGACTCCTGCAATGGGGGTGAGAAGCATCACAGCCTAAAAATTGTTAGTTCCAAATTGTCTGCTTACCTCTCGGCTTCCTGTGTCCTCCACAGGGCTGGCTTTGCTCGCCAAGGCGCCAAGGAGAAGCAGCTGCTGAAGGAAGGACATGCCTTCAATGTCTCCTCCTTTGTCCTGAGAGCCATGATGAGTGGCCAGTACTGGCCCGAAGGAGATGAGGTCTACCATGCGGAGCTCACAGTCCCGGTGCTGCTGGTTCACGGGATGCACGACAAGTTTGTCCCCATCGAGGAGGACCAGCGTATGGCTGAGGTATGGCTTGCAAACAGGGCTGCGTCCGTCTGTGAGGGCCCTGCCAAACTCCCAAGTAAGCGGACTCTGTGGGTGAAGAAATCAGTCACCTCCATGGAGGAAAAGTAACAAAAAAGGTATACCCGAGGGCTTTTCAAAAACTGAAGTTAGCCTTTCACCTGGCCCACCTATATCATGCTGGTGGGGCTCATGGGCATTGTAGCCCATGGACGTCTGGAGAGCCACAGTTTGGTCACCCTGGACCTATATGACCCCCAGCAAATGCTCCCTGTCCCCACAGCACAAAGTTGCAAAAATGAATGTTATAATAAGACTCCGCCTAGACATGCTTGTTCCACTGCCCAAGGCCAGAGAGCCCAAGGTCACCCAGCTGGCTGCACGTGGAGGAGGAGCGGGGAATCAAACCTGGCTCACCAGATTAGAAGTCTGCACTCCTAACCACTGCACCAAGGTGACTCAACGAGGAGGATGGATTATAAATGAGTTCAGTAAATGTTCCTTTCATTGAAAGGTTATTTTCCTTATCATTCAGCAGGTGGTAACTTTTGAGGTGCCCTTACCTTGGATGGCCCAGGCTAGCTTGATCTTGAAAGATCTTGGAAGCCAAGTAGAGTTGGCCCTTGGTAGGACTTTCCCCCACTGGGTCTCCAGGTGATCTTTTTCAATTTCAGCACCTGGGGAGTAGATGGGAGTCGTTGTGGTAAACCAGTTTCCCTCCCAACTTTATCCGCAGATCCTCTTGATCGCGTTCCTGAAGGTGATCGATGAAGGCAGCCACATGGTCATGATGGAATGTCCAGAGACGGTCAACACACTCTTGCACGAATTCCTGCTTTGGGAGCCAGAAGAGATGCCGGCAGGGGTTGGGCTAGAAACAGAGAAGAAATAAAAGGCCATGCGGAGTGCACGCGAGAGAGACCCGCTTCCTTTGTTGCTTCCCCAGAAGGAGGGATTTTCCTGATGGGAGTCGGTGGCAGCAGAAGGCTTGTCTGTGGGGAGAAGCCCACCCCACCTCCAGGGGGAAGCCGTTGACTACAAGCAGGGTGGATGGAGTACAGGCTGCCCGCTGTGGGCCCCAAGGCAGAAACAAAGTGAAGGATGCCTGGGAAGGAAAGGAAGAGTCTTCCTGCGCCAAGCTTTCATCCGGATTCCTTTGTAAGCATCCTCATTCATTTCTCACGCCCCTGCTTCAGGCAGGCTGAAGGGAGATGGCTGCGGCTAAGCCTCAAAGGAGACTCTCAAAATGTGACAGCAAAGACGGGAAGTGGGGAATCCTTTCCTAGACTGGGTTAAGAAGGAAGCCTCTTCTGGTGTTTGGCCCACCCATCTAACTTGGGCACAGAAAAGGCAGTTGGCATTTGATACACTAGAGAGGAAAACGGAACAGATGAAACTGAAGAACTTGGAGAACTTCCCTGCTTCCTGAAGAGTCTTGGCATATCCACCTTGGCCAAAAGACTCTGCCGTGGCTGAGTTGGGAAGGAGATGTCGAGAGTTGCAGGGGTGGTACATTAACTCAGCTGACAATGTCCAATTTCTTTCACTTGCTCTGGGGAATGTCCTCTACCAAGGTGCCAAATTGACATCTTGGGCTTGCTGTTCTTACAGTGAGCAGGTTCATGCAGCGGAGCAGGTTGATGGGGGTTACCCAGAGTTAGCGATGTATAGCATACCTGTCCCAATGAGGTTTCTCATTGCATCAGCCCCCAATCTCCAGCCCCTAAGATTCCGGAGTCTGCTCACAGATGGGAGGGACAAGAGCTGCGGTTTCTTTCCATTACGACGCGTTAATGTTCCAAAATGCCCTCCTAAATTGTAGGCTGAATGCGGACACCTCTGATCTTTGGCGCTTGGGTTCGAAAGGAGAAAGTCGTGTTGTAACAGGAGACCACTGGCCTTCATACCACTACTTCTGCCATGCTACGCTATTCACAAATGCTTGCTTCTCTTCCAACTTGCATGGAGGAGAAATGAGTTGCAATGATGCTTTCTGGAATTTGCTTTTTCCCAGAATTTTTTTTTTTTTGGTGGGAGGGCAATGATAAATCTAAAA
Source organism: Paroedura picta (assembly GCF_049243985.1). Taxonomy (NCBI): domain Eukaryota; kingdom Metazoa; phylum Chordata; class Lepidosauria; order Squamata; family Gekkonidae; genus Paroedura; species Paroedura picta. The sequence goes on along the minus strand of NC_135372.1, from coordinate 13,331,444 downwards.
GCCTGGTTTTTAGGAATGTCAGAGTCACACTAAAGGCTCCTGGCGGTCCCTGTATTTAAGAACTGGGTATATTGCTCCTGTTCTTTGTGAGGGTCAATCCAGTCTCGTTGCTTCGCCTCATTTCTCCTCTGTCCCTTTCCCGCTTGCTCCCTGTGTAACCAAAGAGTCATGGCTCACTCTGACAGTGCCTGTGTGAGGTTCAGTTTTGGATCCTCCTTCTCTTCGGACGTGGAGCCTCGAAAGTCCAGGACCGAACGAGTTTCCTCATGGCATTTGAGGGCAAGGGCTTCTGGAAGGACAGGAGGGGCACATCTTTAGGGCGGTGTGGGAGAACTTCCCAAAGGGTAGGGCACATCTGTTAAATTGCCTACTGGGCAAAATACTCAGCCCTAGTCTGGCCTTGCCTCTGTAGACCACAATAATAAACATACTGACGTGTTTAGCTGGTTGTTATAGCAGTGTTTGAATTATTCCCCACCTCCCCAGCTGATCACAGTTCATTGCGGGGGGCATCTTGGCCCCTCATGGGACAGCTGTTGGGAGTCAAGGGGGCTACATTTTAGGATGCATCTTCAATTAATGCAAGTGAACACAACATATCTGTTAATGCCAACCCAACGCTATGTATTATCCAGAACAGGGTCGGTCAAACTGTGGCCCTCCAGATGTCCATGGACTACAATTCCCATGAGCGCCTGCCAGCGAATGCTGGCAGGGGCTCATGGGAATTGTAGTCCATGGACATCTGGAGGGCTGCAGTTTGACCGACCCTGATCCAAAAGCATATGTGGGGTAAGGATAAAAAGAAGAGTTTTTCAAATTTCAATACTTGAGGGAGTCTCAAAGCAGCTTCCAATCACCTTCCCTTCCTCTCCTCACAACAGACATCCTGTGAGGCAGGCGGGGTTGAGGGAGCTCTGACAGAACTACTCTGTGAGGACAGCTCTAAAAGGATTGTGACTGGCGCAGAGGCACCCAGCTTGGCTGCATGTGGAGGAGGAACAGGGAATCAAGCCTGGCTCTCCAAGCTCTTAATCGCTACACCAAACTGGCTCCTTAGCCTTGTGAAAGGAAAAGGCTTCACTTGAATACTGATGCTCAGAGTACTTTGGAATGTTAAGCATTTTCCATGCTGCACTGGCTCTTAAGCTCTGTTCATGGAATCATAGAGTTTGAAGGCGCCACACAGGCCATCTAGTCCCACCCCCTGCTCAATGCAGGATCAGCCTCAAGCATCCAGGATAAGGAGTTGTCCAGCAGCTGCTTGAAGGCTGCCAGTGAGGGGGAGCTCCCCACCTCCTGAGGCAGCCCAGTCTACTGCTGAACCACCCGGACTGTGACATTTTTTTGTCCTGATATCTCACCCGAACTGTTCTACACCTAGTTCAAAGCCATTACGGTGGGTCCTCTCCTCTGCTGCCAACAGGAACCGTTCCCTGCCCTCCTCCAAGTGACAACCTTTCCAGTACTTAAATACTTTAAAATGAAATTGGCTTCAGAAGCAAACAAGTAAGCACATGTTGGACTTTCTGGGGAGTATTTCATTTGTGCTGGATCATGTCCACTGTTATTTTAAACCAGAACTTTAAAAAGGAAGTCTTAAACCTAATAGAGACCCTCTTCTTCACTGCTATCTCCTCCACAGCTGGAATAGTCCAATCTTGAATTGCTAGGGTCAGGTCAAGAGCTGGAATAGTCCAATCTTGAATTGCTAGGGTCTGGTCAAGATTATATGAGTTTCACTGGTCCTTCAGCAAAACGAGCAAGCGAAATGTCACTAGCTTTGGAAGTTAAGCATCCCGTTCCAGCAGAACTGTGCTTAGCATGTGGTTGATGAAACTGAAATCAAAGTGGAAAATCCAGATCAGGGCGGAAGCCTTTAAAGACACTGGCCCCAGCATTGGGACAGATGTGTACAACCATCTCATTTCATTTAAGGTGCTTGGAGAATCTTTCTGGCACTTAAATTGATTGCTTCATTGTACCCCCAGAACCTAAAAGGGCCTATTACAAAAAGGGTTTCAGGCTCTAGATCGGTGGTCCCCAACCACCGGGCCGCAGCCCAGTGCCAGGCTGCGAAGGCCCTGGCACTGGGCCACGGCTCCCTGCCTCCGCAGGGCCACACATGCACATTTGCGCCATGCGTGGCCGCAAACGCGCATTCGCGGCACTCCCGCGCAAACGCGCGTGCGCGACCCGGCCGCGCGTGCATGGCATGCGCCGCCAGTTCGCAGCCTGGAAAAGGTTGTGGACCACTGCTCTAGATAACCTTATGCAGGATCCATTCTGGCAAGGCTAGTTCAGCCTTATCAGATCTTGCAGGTGTAATCGGTTTAGGAATAAAATGCGCCCACACGTCGAATAAGATGGTAAGCAGAGCCCTTCTGGATAAGACTGGTGGACCATCTAGTCCAGCATCCTGTCTCACTGGTCTCTCTGGAGGGCCAGCAATGGAGCAGAGAGGCTGAGGCCTTCATAAGAACTTAAGAAGAACCCTGCTGGATCAGACCGGTCGTCCATCTAGTGCAGGATTCTGTCTGTCACAGTGGTTAATTAGTTCTTCTGGACGGCCAACAACAGGGAATAGCGGCCTTCCCCTGATAAGAATAGAATAAGAGTCCCGCTGGATCAGACCAGTGGCCCATCTAGCCCAGCCTCCTGTCTCACAGAATGGCCAGCCAGTTCCTCTGGAGGCCAACCACAGGGCACAGAGGCCTTCCCCTGATAATATAAGAAGAGCCCTGCTGGATCAGACCAGTGGTCTGTCCAGTCTAGCATCTTGTCTCACAGTGGCCAGTCAGTTCCTCTGGTTGGCCAACAACAGGGCAGAGAGGCCGAGGCCTTCCCCTGATGTTGCCTCCTACACTTGGATGCGGAGACTTAGTGCCTCTGAATGCAAAGGTTTCCCTTAGTCATAGCCGCTGATAGAACTATCTTCCATCAATCCAAGAATCCTTAAAATAAAGCTCAAAAACACACACCATATCATCCCTTCCCCCGGCTGTAAGGACAAGGCATCTCTGATTTCATAAATCCAATACTTGCCATACTTAAAATATCAAGTTGATACCATTGCCCTTACCTCTCAGAATCCTTGCAGGCTCTTTTCTGGCTGAATCTAGCCCAACAATGTCATAACTCTGTATTAAGAGGGTATGGAGGGGAAAGGGGCGAGCAGAAGAGATGTCTCGGTATGCCAGAAATTAAACCCACAGCATCAGATCCATACCATTCGGCCACATGTGGTTTTCCATCTTCCACCCAGTTTCATTCGGCCTGCTGCAGGGTTACCAGTTTTGGGTGGAAAATAGGGATCAAGTAACCCCACAACAGAACAGACTAAATCATGTTGGAAGAACAAGTTCTCAAGTCTGGTTAGGAGGGAGAAAGGCAATTGTAACTAACAGTTTTAACGGTGTCTTTACACTGTTTTCTTTGGGGACTGTTAACTGCTGTTCTTGCAAAAGTGTGTTTCCACTGAAATTCATTCTCGGGAACTCTGAAATTCCGTTTTTGGAGCAGAGAATGTTGTACACAAATTCACCATCTGGATGATGAAAAGGACTGCACAACAGTGTTATCCCAGACTCTCAAATAAAGTATTATATTCTCAACAGGTTTGGATCTCTTTCTTGAATCCAGGAGAAAATGAGATTGTAATGGTGGGGCAGGTGACACACCCAACCTTTGCCCCCTCAGTTCGATATTACAGGAGCAACTAGGGGTAAAGCCCGTTGCACCCAGGAATGCACTGAGCACTAGGATGCAAGTTTGCACTGTCTTTCCTGGGTGCTGGCCTCCTCCCCATTTGATCAAAGAATCATAGTTGGGACTGCTTGAGCCATCTAATCCAACGCCCTGCACTATGCAGGATACTCACAACCCTATCGATCATGCACTGTAACCTGCCATCCCCTTGAACCTTCACAGAATCAGCCTCTCCATCAGATGGCTATCCAGCCTCTGTTTAAAAATCTCCAAAGATGGAGAACCCACCACCTCCCAAGGAAGCCTGTTCCACTGAGGAACTGCTCTAACTGTCAGGAACTTCTTCCGGATGTTTAGACGGAATTTCTTTTGAATTAATTCCATCCCATTGGTTCCGGTCCGTCCCTCTGGGGCAAGAGAGAACAACTCTGCTCCATCCTCCATATGGCACCCTTTTAAATACTTGATGGTTATCAGATCCCCTCTCAGTCGCCTCCTCTCCAGGCTAAACAGACCAAGCTCCCCCAGCCATTCCTCATACATCTTGGTCTCCTCATACGTCTTGGCTCACCATCTTTGTCGCCGCTCCTCTGGACACGCTCCAGTTAGTCTACATCCCTCTTCCACTGGGGTGCCCAAAACTGAACACAGGACTCCAAGTGATCTTGAGATCCAGTTTGGTGAAGTGGTTAAAGATTATCAGACTCAATTCTTAAGAGCCAAGTTTGATTCCCCCATGCCTCCACACGCAGCCAGCTGGATAGCCAGCCTCCAAGTGGGGACCTGATGACCTTCAGGAATAACAACTGGCCTCCAGGCACCAGGTCCTCCAAAGATAGGAAAGGAAAGGAAGAAAGGAGGAGGGAGTTAGACAGCAAAAAGAAAGAAACTGGACAGTATTGCCTTTCTATTCCAAAGGCTATAAAAGTGCTTTATTCATAGAGGAAATGCTACTCAACAAGTTCTAGTTATTGACATCGAAATGGAGCCTCCATGTTCATGGGCAGCATACCTCTGAGACTCAAGATTTTTGGGAACAATCAACAGGAATAGTGCAGATCACCCTGAGTTCTGCAAAAGGTCGGGTGATGTGAGATGAAATGAGGTGACATTAGCTATAGGAACTATTATATATATCGGGGTAGTCAACCTGTGGTCCTCCAGATGTCCATGGACTACAATTCCCATGAGCCCCTGCCAGCGTTTGCTGGCAGGGGCTCATGGGAATTGTAGTCCATGAACATCTGGAGGACCACGGGTTGACTACCACTGATATATAGGACCGGCTTACTTAGCTCCCAGAAAAAAGTGCGTGTGAATGTTTCTTCATGTCATAAGTTGCCAAAAACAGCAATCCAAATTTATAGTAGATTAAAAAAAAAATCATGTCTACTTTTTATTTGGATAGATTCAGTATTAGGAAAGGTAGAATGTTTTTGGCTTCCTCTCAATCTGTTGTGTTGAGATCTTATTGGAAATGAAAGAATTGTTATTAAGTGATAAGCATAACGGAGGTAAATCAAGAACATAGCAAACGATATAATGCAGATGTGATTGTGTACTGTACTGTTATTTCCTTTTTTTTTTTTTTATTCTTCCAAATAAAATATATTTAACAAAAGGAGGCAGGGTGATGCAAGTTAATGGGTAGAAGAAGAGTTGGTTTTTATAAGCCACTTTTCTCTACGCAAAGGAGCCTCAAAGTGGCTTACAATCACCTTCACTTTCGTCTCCCCACAACAGACACCCTGTGAGGGAGGGGAGGCTGAGAGAGCCCTGATATTACTAAAGAAAAGAGTTGGTTTTTATAAGCCACTTTTCTCTACGCAAAGGAGCCTCAAAATGGCTTACAATCGCCTTCCCTTTCCTCTCCCCTGTGAGGTTGATGAGACTGAGAGAGCCCTGATATTGCTGAAGAAGAGTTGGTTCTTGTATGCCGCTTCTCTCTACCTGAAGGAGTCTCAAAGGGGCTTACAGTTGCCTCCCTTTCCTCTCCCCACAACAGACACCCTGTGAGGTAGGTGGGGCTGAGAGGGCCCTGATGTTACTTCTCTGTGAGAACTGCACTACCAGGACTGTAACTAGTCCAAGTTCACCTAGCTCGCTGCATGTGGAAGAGCTTACAATCGTCTACCCTTCCTCTACCTACAACAGGCCCCTTGTGCAGTTGATGGGGCTGAGAGAGTTTGGAGAGAACTGTGACTGGCCCAAGGTCACCCAGCGGGCTGCATGCGAAGGAGGCATGGGGAATCAAACCCAGTTCTCCGGATTAGAATCTGCCGCTCTTAACGATTCTGGATCTTTTCAAGAGGACATTTTAAAAAGTCAATTTATTTTGTGCACTGGATTCCAGAGATTCCTAGAACGCGAGGCCGTTCATTGAAGAGCTCCCTCACTGAGACGGTGGACCGGATAGACCAAGAGGCCTGGCTTGGCCGAAAACAAATGTCCCATTTCATGACTTTTGCTTTCGATGCTGAAGACTACAAAAGAGAAGGGCCAGGATCTCACAGCGACCACTGAGGAGAGTCGAGGTCCGGAGTCCGATCCAAGCAAGATCATTTAATGCAAAAAAGTATAAATCATTCATACAAAAAAGTATAAAAAACCCCAGAACCATAAAAGCATTCATGATGGTCTAAAACGGGTCACCGCGACTAAGAAAAGTGTTCTCAAAAACGGCTGTCGTTCATTTTCATCGGAAAAGAAAATTATTTTTAAAAGGGACATCCCGTCTGTCCACCCCCACCGGTGATTTCACTTCCAGAAAGAAACCGGCAGAAAACTCCCACAAAGGAAAACCTCTGCTAGCCTTCGCCTTCCTGTTTCTGAAAAGTCCCCTTATTGTTTTACACCGTCCCTGACAAATAAGAAAAAGGAGGCCATTGAACAGTTAAAGGGGGAGGAACGGCGCAGAATCCCACAGGTGGCTTTGCAGGGAGACTGGACCGCTCCGCAGGCAGCCGACATAGCTGGCCCCAGGCGGGTGGGCGGGTCTGCAACTAGCCATCCGGCCTTTTACATGCTGATTCCTCGCAGCTGCAACCAGCCCTGCAGTCCCAACGAACCCCTTCTTCAGCCATTACGCATCGGTGGGAGACCCCGAATCTTCAACGGCTCTCGAAAGGATCGTGACGGAGACTCCAGGGGACGGGGAAAAGGCAACCGCTGCCCGGTCACTGTCCTCTGCGGATGTCTGTGGGCCGCAGCTGCCGTTCGCCCTCCGCCAAAAAGATCTTCATGGCCCTGTGCAATAGATAGACACCCAAGGACCGGCGCCGTTTCATGGGCCAGCCCGCCACGAGGCCGTAGTAGTTGCCCCTCTTCTGATTGGTCAGCATCCTCAGCCCTGGGGGCGGATGGGAAAGGTGTGTCAGGAGAAGGCGGGTCCCACGCAACGCCCCCGCCCCCTGCTCCCGCGAGGCCGGTCCTTACCGATGGCGTCCACCATGCTGGCTTCCCGCGTGTAGGCCTCGACAGGGATGACGTTCTGGAAGCAGTGCATGGAGATGACTCCCTCTCCGCTCGCCCAGATATCCAAAATGTGCTGGACTTTGGGGCATGCCTGTGGGGGGGCCGACAAGAGAGGGGGCTCAGGAAAGAACAGCCAGGCTGGTGGAGAGAGTCCGGGGGTTGTGCTGTGGGCATGGCTGGCGTGGGCTACTGGACGGCCAATCACCCCCCGCCCGACAACTCGGGATGCAGCGAGTTTGAAAAACGGACCAAGAAACTGGACCGCCCTTTCCCATCAGGAAGCGACAGTGGATGACCTCCAAAGCGACCAGCTGGCTCTTCTGTCATCCCTGCAAGCATGCGGTGGGCACAGGTTGGCCGCTGGATCAGGGGCACAGGCCTGGCACAGCCACAGCCAGACAGACTCTCCAAGGGTCCGCTCTTCTTTCACACTGCCTTTCTGTCCTTCCTTGGGGAAGGAAAGGGGACCTATTTGGGGCAAGCTGGGTTGGGGACATAGTCTCTCTCTGCAAAAGGCGGATCGATCTCACAGGGTGCCCTGTAAAGATTTCTTGGGCACGCAGTGGGTGGTGGGGGTGGTGGGGGTGACGAGTTTCATGAACTTACTTCATGCCGTCCCACCATCTCTGGGGCTACAGGCTCCCTGTAAATCACGGGTAGTCAACCTGTGGTTCTCCAGATGTTCATGGACTACATTTCCCACGAGTCCCTGCCAGCGTTTGTAGGCAGGGCTCATGGGAATTGTAGTCCATGAACATCTGGAGGACCACAGGTTGACTGCCCCTGCTGTAAATTATAAAAATACTTAATATTCTGCCTTACAGTTGGAAGAAAAGTGCTGAGAATAGGGGTCCAGTCGAGGACAGAAAGAGAGGGCTAAAAGTTTAGTGTTATCTGTGCCCAGGGTTCAGTAAAAAGACCTCTCTGATCACTTTCAGACAGAAATGAACGGGCGTCTGTATCAAAATAGACGGCTTCCTCTACCCCATACTACCCTGCCTGACACATTCAGTTTGGTCCTTCAAAAGGGGATTAAGCCCAAGGCTTTCAGTGACTATTAGCCATAGTCAGAACCAGTATACCTCTAAAGACTGGGCACTGTGGGAAAACACCCCAGGGAAGGTTTTGTTCTCCCCCCAACCTCAATGTCCTGTTTAAACACCTCCTGGCTTCTGTGGGAAACTGAATGCTGCCCTAGATGGAATTGGCCTTTTTGTATGTTCTAGTATTAAGTGTAGTAGTAGTAGTAATAATAATAAAATTAATTTCTATACCGCCCTCCCCATAAGAGCTTGGTGCAGTTCACAACAATAATATATTCAATAAAATAAGTTACAATAAGTACAATAAAAACAATTTTAAACCCCATCCCCACCTCCCATCCACTTTATGCCCTCCATTGGTTACCCTAGATTGGAGGTGACATCAAATTAGGGGGAGTCAAAGGAGGAGGAGGTGGAGGGAGGCCGGTAAAACTTCGGACCACCTGGGTCTCGACTATTTAACTTAGTCCATGGACTACAATTCCATGGCAGGGGCTCATGGGAATTGTAGTCCATGGACATCTGGAGGGCCACAGTTTGCCCACCCCTGAGTTAACTATTCCTTGGTGACCGCAAAAGAAAACCAAAGCCAGTTTTGTTTCCGCCAGGAGAACTGGCCATCCCTCCTGTCTCCTTCCTCGATATTTCTTTAGCGGGACGGACAAATGAAATGAGTTCGGACCTTGGCCCCTCGCTTCCTCTGGCTCTCCTTGTAGTGTGTCAAGGCTTCGTAGAGGTGACAATAGGGCCTGGACCGCTTCCCTTTCCCCACGTAGAAGATGGCGCTGATGAAGGTCCGGAAGCATTCCGCCTGGCTCACGTACTGCGAGCGGAAGGGCAGGTTCTGCGTGACCCTGGGAAGAGATGTGTCTGCAGGTTAGGTGACTCGGGGGGAGCTGTGCCCAGGAGCAGTGTGCTGGGGCATTCTACCAAGCCAAGGGTTTCACTGCATCAAGTGGCAAGGCCAGACTTGGAGAATGCTCGGTGCATATGTGCATATTTCCCCCCCCCCCTTGCATTCTCTGTTCAGCTCCCGCTCCAGTTCTTTCTCCATTCAGCGGCAGTCTAGACCAGGGGTAGTCAACCTGTGGTTCTCCAGAGGTCCATGGACTACAGTTCCCATGAGCCCCTGCCAGCATTGTAGTCCATGGACATCTGGAGGACCACAGGTTGACTACCCCTGGTCTAGACAGAAGAGTCCATATTCCTCTTTAGAACCCCACTTCCATGAGAAATGCAAAGCAACCCTTGGAAAACATGAAGGCGGCTTCTCCAGATTCCCAAAGAAGGGCAGCAAAAATTTTGAAGGCCACGATCCCGGGGTCCTCGGCGCTACTAGATCAAGTCAAGAAGAAAGGGAAGGGATAGATTCACGCCTCTCCACTGCTCTCCCTGGCTCGGGAGGACTTCTAAAGAGAGTCACAATTCGCAAGGAACAAACGACTGAGATGGATGGAATTGGTTTACCACCCACCCTCCATCACCATGGGGATCCCATTTGCAGCGCCTCCCCCATGCTCAGAAAGCTCAGGACAGTCCAGCTGCAATCCCGGAGAACGGATTCCTCACCTGGGATCCAGCAGCAGGTAGTTAAAGCTTGACTTGAGCACCCCCTCCCTCCACTTCCGGTTCTTGTCCGGCTGGTCAAATTGCCTGGACAGCGTCATCTCGTCGTCTTTGCTGTACGGAATCTGGTAGGTTTCCAGGGCAGCGGAAAGCTCCGGGCTGTACCCTGGGCACAAGCAGAAGAGCGTGTTATCCCCACCATGACCAGCCAGGGATCCATTTCGAGAAGCCAACCAGACTGGGAGGCATCTCTCTTAAGACTCCCCCAGGAAAACAACCCTGCCTTCACAACCCCCATGCCGTTCCATTAAAAAAAAAAAAAGACCCTGGTTGTACGTTACAGTTAATTACGCAAAAAGTCAAGATAGGTTCCAGTAGCACTTTAAAGAGCATTAAGATTTTGGGGGCACGGCTTCCAAGAGACAGTTCCCTTCGCCAGCCACAACTAGGATGGATGGAGTTGAGGTTCACAAAAGCTCACGCCCTGAAAATCTTAGCTCTAAGTGTTTGCAGGCTCAAATCTTGCTCTTCTACCACACAACACTAGGGCTAGAAGAAGAAGAAGTGTTGGTTCTTATATGCCGCTTTTCTCTACCCGAAGGAGGCTCAAAGCGGCTTACAGTCCCCTTCCCTTTCCTCTCCCCACAACAGACACCCTGTGGGGTAGGTGAGGCTGAGAGAGCCCTGATATCGCTGCCCGGTCAGAACAGTTTTATCAGTGCCATGGCAAGCCCAAGGTCACCCAGCCGGCTGCATGTGGCGGAGTGCAGAATCGAACCTGGCATGCCAGATTAGAAGTCCACCCTCCTAATCACTACACCAAACTGGCTATCCTCCTCAAACTATCCCCCGAAGAGCCCCGTCTCCCAAAGAGCATTGTGCTCTGCTAGTTCCGACCTGTTGGTGGTCCCTGCTCCTAAAGTCAATGCAGTTGCTGGAAGACCAGAAAAATACGTGTCTTCCACTATGACCCGGCGAGGACCCACACAGTGGCATTCTGTACCAGCTGCAGTTTCCGGGTCAAGGCCAGGGGTAGGCCCGTATAGAGCCAGTTACAGTAGTCTAATCTAGATGTGATTGTTGCATGAGTCGCTGTGGCTAGATTCTCCAGGGTCAGGCATGGAGCTAACAGCTTTGCCCGGCTTTCCACGTGACCCCTTTTGGTATGATGAACCTTACACCAGAACGCAAACTTAAGGAGAGCGTTCTTTCCTACACACATCCCCCCATTCCGTGTCTCATGCCAATTCTGGGAATCAAACCACTAGGAGTTGCAAACGAAGCAAAGGAGACCCAGTGTGGGACCGAGGCCAAATGGGACAGGGTGCCTGGATGGTGAGCTTTTGATTCTCACACATGCACAGGTGCCTCGCATGAAGGAGCGCCACTGGGCAATTTAAAGGGCTCCACCAAGATCTGATGGCCAGAGGGGAAAGCACACCCACCTGCGGAACCCTTCCGGGCCTTGCTCTTGGGGTCACTCATCAGCTTCTCCAGCAGCTGCACGTAAACCTTCCGGGTAATCTCCGTCACCATTCCCGGGTTGACCCCGAAATCTCTCAGCTTCCTGACCAGAGCCTCGTCAGAGAGGCAGTCCAGCTCCGGGAGGGCCCGTGGGGGACTGTTCTCCTGGTCTGAGGGCTCTGCCACGTGGCTCTTTGTGTACGCCCTCCAGTCATAGATAATAGTGTCTTCGGAGCTTGTGGTGTCGGCTGCTGCACAGTCCGTGCTCGGGACGTGCCGCTCGACAAGGGTGTGGCCTTCGTCTTCATCCACGTAGAGGTACTCCACGGGCTCGCCGGCACTGAGGTTTACGGGCCGGCCTCCAGGCGACAGCGAAACCCCAGGGTGGCAGGATTCAGGACCAGGGCTCAGGATTTCAGGCAGAGGGCTGATGCGTCCTGGCACGCCGGATGGACCTCTGGAGGAAAGCCGGCTGAAACTAACCCTCGACCGACTGGGCGGTCTCGGGGGGGAGCAGCTGTGCTGCTCACCTGGTTTTCCGAGCTCCGTGCAAAAAGCCCCTCCCTGGGCGGTGCCTTCCCCCTCTTCCTCCCTCGGCAGCCATGTGCTCTCTGTTAACGGCGGCTTCTCCTCTGGGCTTCCACAGCAGTCGACACCATGTGCTCCGCTGGCCTCCCGGCTGGAGTTCATAACATCTGTGCAGATTTTTCTCCTGGAGTTTGTTGGTGCCCCGAGGCCTGAAGCACAAGACACCTGGCAGCTGACTTCCCGGCAGCTCCTGGGCCTACCTGTGGTTAATTCTGTATCCTCTGGGCTGCTGGCTTCTCTTTCCACCCGGCAAGGGGAGCTCCCACTACTCAGGCCCTCCTCTGGCTTCCTTGCTTTGCTGGTCGTCAGCGGCGTCCCATGGGGACCTCTCACTCTCCTCGGGCGCCTCGGCATCTCCAGGGCTTCGTCGAAGAGAGAGGCGCTGCCGCTGGCGTGGTTGGCAGAGGCAGCCGTGCGGCTTTTGGAGCGGGGCGTGACGTGGCGGGGCGCTTGGTCTGGCTGGAGCAACGGCGAGGGGCAGGCCTTGGTGGCGAGCATCATCCTCCTCAGCCTCATGTCCAGTTCTGGGGTCTCACCCTCTCCGAGGCTCAGAGCATGATGCAGGGCAGCCACGGCGCTGTCCGCCGGCATGGTGGAGCTCTCGCCAACGGGCAAAGGCTGCGTCTCTTCAGATCCCCTCTGGAGAAGCACTGTGTCGCTGGCCCACATATCCCTTCCTCTCTCCACTGCACCTTGGAGGCTCTGAGAAGGACCCAACAGAGGCCTTCTCTCTTCATCCACATTCGGCTCCAGCCGCTGTTTGGCAAAGCTGCCTCCGCTTGATCCTTTCTGCTTTTGAGCAGCAGTGTTTTGTTCCCCGGTGCCAGAAGCCAGAGCTTCCAAAGGATCGTTGGGAACAGTCAGACGCTGTGATTCTCTCAAGGGCTGTGTGCAGAAGTCCCAGTTCTCTGTAGGATCCTTTCTGAGAAGCTCACCCTGAGGCATTCGGGAGACGCCTGGCTCCCTGACGTTCCACAAACATTCCCTCTGTCCAGTGTTCTGAAGGTCCAAAGATCTGTTTCCTGCACATATCTTGGAAAATGCTTCTCTAAAATGAGATCTGTCATGCATGTGCTCTGTGCTCCCGGGTTGGGTGGGAGAGGCCGCAGCTCTGCCAGTCGATGGTGTGCCTACATGCGCTCCTGGACAGCTCTCTGGGGCCCCAGGATGTAGGTCTTGGGGTAAGAAACTATTACTTTGTACCTTGTCTCTGCTGCCTGGGGAACCGGCAGGGCCTGCTTTGCTTGCCAAGTGCTCTGAAACTGAGCAGGAGGATGGTGCTCCGGAGGAGTTTGCGTAACATTCACTGTCGCATGAGGCATACTGGCTGCTGCTGCCGCCATCTTCTGAGCTCTCGCTGCAAGACTTCCCCTCCTCTTGGCATCCGTCCGATTGCCCACACGCCCTGGCCCGAAACGACGGGTCGACCACCGTCTTGTCCAAGTCCAGCGTGGCCGTGGAATCTAAGTGGCAGAAAAGGTAGGGGTGATCCGGCGAGGTGGCGTCCAGCCCTTCCTGGCCGGTGATCTTGGCCAGGAGATCTGGACCGAGAAAGCTCTTGTACTGGGAAAGGTCGAGGGTGGAGTCACAGTCCCCCCAAACGGTGCAAGCAGGAGCAGCCGGGCGGCTCAACGCTTCCAGGCTCGATTTAGCAGCTCCCGACCGCGAGTCGATGGGAGAGTCGGGGCAGATGCCGCTTCGAAAAGCCGCTGGATCCGGAGACCACCGCCACCTTGCGTCTGTAGTGCTTGTGAAGCCGGGAGGTGGGGGGGTATCAATAGGATCCTCCGATTTGGGGCGCCGAGGCCGGCCCTCGAGAACCCGACCTGGAGATGGATTTGGGGCTTGGTCTCCAGGACTGCTGCCGCCTGAGAGCAAAGCATGCCGTCTGCAGGGGTGGAGAGATGCTCCGTGTTGCTGAGAGACCTCAGTCAGCCATGAGGAGGACGGATGGTCCTCAAAGGAACAGGCTTCATCTTCCGGGATCCAGTTCTTCGGCTGCCCAGCCGGAGCAGCTGAAACACGGTCCTGCGTGGAACTGCCATGACCCGCATCTTCAAAAACGTCTTTCATGGCCCTGGTAGGCCAGCCAGGATGACCCTCCTCTTCAGACAGCAGACTGCCAATTTCGGAGAAGTGCTCGGTGTCGGTGGAGAGGAAGCTCTCCGCTCGCCTGTGGGCTGGCAGCAGGAGGGAAGGAGCAAAAGGAAACCCGGGGTTACGTTTCTTGGGGTTCGGATCCAGGCAGCTATCGAGGGGCGGGGGCGGCTGTTACCCCCCTTTCAGCGTTGAACTTACACATCCAGGCGCTCTGGCCCTGCCTTGGCTCTGCCGGGAAGTGCTGGAGGATGTGGACACACATCTCGTCCCCTTGCTCCGCGGCGAGGTCAATGGCTCTGTTCCCGTCCTGAAATACAAAAGCAGAGGAGGGGAAACCGAGACGTTTCTCCTGAAGATGAACCATGAGTTCACCGTCAGGCCACATGGCCTGAGAAGCTGTTTTCGTCCTTGACATTCTTCGTTTCTAGGCTGACCCTCGAAAGCCATCCTTGTTTTGCTTCCGACAGCCTTAGGGCACGTTTGGGACTTTGAATGGGTGCAGTTTGGGACTTTGAATTGGTGCAGCCAAATGGCAACCAAAATAGCTGATCCGCCTGACTCTCAGAACTCCTGGCTTGCACCCAGCTCAGTTCTGAGATGGCCAGGCTGCTTCAGCTGCAGCCGCACACCTCTGTTCTGCCATCTGAGGCAGCACAATCGCCTCCTCACCAGCAGTAGGCTGGGGGAATTTCAGAGACATCTCTCCCTCTGCCTTTTTTTGTACTTGGCATCCGTCTGGCAGAGAGCCCCGTGAAAGCAAAAACTTGTTCACCGCCTGGTGGACGTTTCATCGTCAGTCCTAATAAATGCATTCTCTCTCTGCTCAAAGAGCTAAGACTCAAGTAACTGATATGAAAAAAGAACTTCAGTACGGGCAAAGTTTGGACTTTCACTGCCCTCGCCTGACATTCAAATTTTGCTTCTGTCGCAACGTCACTCAGAGCCCTTGGGCAAGCCAGCAGGGTGTCATGAGTAAGAGTGGCGGCTTCTAATCTGGCGAGTTGAGTTTGATTCCCCGCTCCTCCTCCACATGCAGCCCACTGGGTGACCTTGGACCAGTCACAGTCCTGACAGTGCTGTTCTGACCAAGCAGTCCTGCCAGAATGCTTTCAGCTTGGCCTACCTCACAGGGTGTCTGTTGTGGGGAGAGGAAGGGAAGGTGAGACTCCTACAGGGAGTGAAAAGCGGAGTATAAAAAACAACTCTTTTTCTGGTGCAGTGGTTAAGAGTGGCAGCTTCTGGTGAGCTGGGTTTGATTCCCCACCCCCCCGTATGCAGCCAGCTGAGCGACGCTGGGCTAGTCACAGTCCTGTTAGAAGCTGTTCTCACGGAGCAGCTTCTCTTAGAGCTCTCAGCCTCTCTCAGGGTGTCTGTTGTAGGGAGAGAAAGGGACTCTCCTTGGGCAGTGAAAAGCAGGGCATGAAAACTAACTCTTCTTCCTTCTTCTCTCAGACTTTCCTGCCGGAAAACCAGAGATAATTTCTCCAGCCTACTTTGCAGGGCTGTTGGAAGGGATGACGTGCTTGGAACACTGAAAGTGCTAGCTCCAATTGTTCACAGGGGCAAATATGTCCGCTTTTATTTCAGCGGCAGCTCCAAAGCAACAAGGGGTCTCTCTGGGCTCTTAGTTCCTCAGGCCTCACCCCCATTTTCATTCCCAGCTGAAACAAGAGACTCTCAGAGTGTGAGTGATGGCTCAAAAAAGAGAGCCAAATGGGGCTAAAGGCAATAAGCCATCGATGTAGCTGCTTCCCTTCCACTGACGTTACCCAAAGATGAATCATTCTCGCTGCTTTACAAACAGTGGGGGAATCTTAAAAAGAATGTTCAGAGTCACATTAACTCACATGGTCTTCCAGATTGGGGTCTCCCCCTTCCATCAGCAAGATCTTTAAGCAGGTAAAGCAACCCCAAGAAGCTGCCACATGCAAGGGAGTCAGACCATCCGCAGACCTGAAATAACAGGGGTACAGGACAAGAGGATTAGACAAATTTTTGTTTTTATCCCACCCTTCCAGAATTGCTCAGGGCGGGTGACAACATGGTGTAAAACTACATATCAAAAATTTAAAACATTGTCAATCCACCAAAAACCTCTCCTTTCCAGCAATGAGACCAGAATTTATTGGTGGATGTTATTTTGGGCTCTGAACATAAGCCTGGTGGAATAGCTCTGCCCTACAACTCTGCAGAACTGTCTGAAGTTCCACAAGGCCCTGATCTCTCCTGGGAGCGCATTCCAGCAGGCTGGGGCCAGGACTGAAAAGGCCCTGGCTCAGGTCAAGGCCAATTTCACCGTGTTTGGCCCAGGCATGCTGTCCATATCTATCCTAATTACAGTGACCATCATGGCCAATCCACTGTGGGGGTTGCAGTAACGCTGGCTTTCAGCTGGTGGCAAACCAGGGAAGAAAGTAGAGCCATAACCCCATAAAAATATGCTTCAGTTCCTCATTGGCTTCATTGCGCTCCTGCTCAGCTTGGAGGGAGGAGTGAAGAGCATGAAGAAGGTGGAAGAATAGTAGGGAGGCCAGCCGGGGGGGGGGTATCCTGGGAATTGGTGGAACTATGGTGGTGGGAGAAGGTGGTTTAAACCAAGGGGTGGGAGTTTTGGTAATGCTCACACCCCTTCTAACCATATCATCCCGAGAAACATGGGTGGCAGAGCTAGGAAAAACAGTCTTTCTCTGACATTGGCGTTGGGTTACGCCAGGTCTGTAAATAATAGAATAGCAGCCTTACAGAGTTGTTTTGTAGAGTAGAATATAGACCTGGGCACCAGAGGGCAAGATAGTTGCCCTGAAAGAGGCAATTCCAACCAGGTTCCCAATCCTTCATCAATCCTCAACAAAAGGCTGGGAGGGGTAGTCCAAAATTCTTGTTCCTTTAGGGCGCTCCCTATCCCAACCATCGCAAAATTGAATCTGTGGGCCTAGCGTGGGACACAGTGGAGAGTTTGGCTACCTGTCTAGTGTACCGTCCGCCTAACCCACCAGCAGATGCCCTGCCGAATTTCCTGGAGCTGGAGGATGGGTGGGCCTTGCAGTTCCCCACATGGTTAATCGAGACTTCCATGCAAAAAGCTTGATCACGCAGAGATGACTGGCTATGCATTGTAATGATTATGCATATTTTGGGAAAAGCCTCCTCTCCCCCCTAGAGAAGCAGCCCCTCAACAGTACCTGACATTTGGGTCCCCTCCATACCACAGGATGAGGTTGAGACAGTGCACCCCACTCTCCTGCTCCATGCCGGCGGCCAAGTGGATGGGGGCAACCCCCTCGGGCAGAACCAGGTTGGGGTCTGCGCCCCTTTTCAGAAGAACTTCCACCATCCTGGAAATCAAGGGCACAGGTGAGAATCGGAAGAGTGCCTGGAGAGTCATCCTCCTGGGACCCGGGGAGCGATCACAAGCAGGACTACTTAGAAGCAAGTCTGGGCTTACTCTCCACAAAAAGTTCTTAGGACTGCTTGTCATCTGCTCTTACAGGGTCTCAACTGGAGTTTTCTGAAAATCCCCCAGGGAAGAGGGCCTTACTAGTGGTAGCACCACAATTATGGAACCACTTCCCTGCAAAGGACCTCTGGCTCGCCTCATTGTTAATCATCAGGTGGCAGATTCGGAAAACCTTTATTGGCATAAGAAAGTAAATCCACAATGAATAAAGTTCACAGATGAGGGCATCTAGGATAACATCAATAGTACCTTATTTGATATCAACAGTCTCCCATCAATGGGAGATTTATTCTTAAAATGGTCAACAAAATTTTGTCTATCCCCCAAATAGCTGATGGGTTTTTCTTACTTAGCCTCATTTTAACCAGCTGTTTCTCTTCTATGCAATCCTATTTCAGTTTCTTGAAGTTATCGCCTATGGTAGCGATCCCCAACCTGTGGGCTGCGGACCACATGTGGTCCTTAGACTAATTGGAGGTGGGCCGTGAAGGACGCCTTCTCACCCCACCCCGGCCCTTTAGGGAATGTTGATGCTTCAAAAATTTAGGACAACTGAACACTTGCGCCCATGCAAACAAGTACTTTCGTTAAATGGAATTTGGGGAAATCAGCCCCTAGACCAGTGCTGACCCCTTTGAGGGTTGAATGACCCTTTCACAGGGATTGTGGCAGGGCGAGCAGCCCTTCTTTACAAGGGGGTCCCAAAGTGGCTGACATCACTCCTCTTCCATTTCATCTGCACAACAGCCTTGAGGCTTGAGGTTGAAGAACGCGAAGGATCTTGCTCTCTTGAAGTCAAGAAAAGTTATTTTGGAGGACAGTAGGATTATAAATACACCTGGGCAAGCAGCTTGGCTGGGGAGGGCCCATCCACACAACAGCCTTGCGGGGTAGATCAAGATAGAGCGTTCATCTGTCTGGATCAGTGGAAAAGAGCCAGATCGGCATGGTGGGACAAGAGTCAGAACTGAACGGAGAAACTCCGGGGGGAAAAAAACAGTGTGTATACAATCATGAACAATGGATCTTCACGCCATTGGTCAGTTATGGTTTAAGTTCTGTGAAAGAACACTTGCCTACTTTTATGGTTGGGGGTCACCACAACATGAGGAAAGGTATTAAAGGGTTGCGGCATTAAGAAGGTTGAGGACCACTGCCCTAGACAAATTCGAAGGATTAAACCGTGCTAAAAGAAAGGCTCTTTTAAGGGGGTCTTCACCTAGTACAGGTAAACAAGGTGGCATCGATTTATATGACAATGGGATATCCCAACAACTACATGTATACACCGTATAGCAGTGGTAGTCAAACTGCGGCCCTCCATGGACTACAATTCCCACAAGCCCCTGCCAGCAAACTGGGAATTGTAGTCCATGGACATCTGGAGGGCCACAGTTTGACTACCCCCGCCCTACAGATTGGTGAACTCACTGATTGAACATTGTGGTCTTCTAGTCTTTGCGTTATTAGCTTTAAGACTGTTCTTCATAATTGATTAAAGATGAAATATCTAATCCTAAACAACCAAGTTTATGGAGAATTATCTCATGAAATCCCTTGGAAAAATAAGAGTCTCCTACCATGTATGAAAGCAAAGATTGCGGCTGAGAGTGAAAATGAAGTTTTAACCAATATTTACATGTGAACCGCCATGTAATCAATCAATCAATAGCATACCCGTGAGCAGCCAAGCTCAAATGTCCAATTTCTGTTGGCCAAGTTCAGTTGCGAGTGTGAGGTTTGCAACACAGTTAGGGACATCTAACATTTGTCTGAAAAAGGCTGATTGACAATTTCCTCGGTCACCGTTAAATGCACCAATCCATACTGGGATTCCGACAATAATTTGGGGGATTATTTTATTTCCATAAATTTTCAAGGCTGCCGGACAGTTCCTATTTCCCTCCCGATGGAAGAATTTTGCCTGGGGAGCTACTTGTCCCTTCATGGTTTGAATAGCCTTCTCCCTATGATGTACCCATTTATCACTGTAACTAAAGTTTATACCAAGGTATTTCAAATGGTTATCTTGTTCTATGTGATTCCCGTTCACCTGCCTCTGGTTTCTCTTCAGATCACGGAAATCTTTCCAGAGGCGGCTGAAGATGTTTAACTTCTGACGGCATTTTGATTTAGCTTTTATCGCAGGCTTTTAATCGGAGACTTTCATAGGTTTTAGAACAGCTGCTTTTATTGTCCACCGATATTGTACTAGTGTTCTATTTATACTGTAAGCCGCCTCGAGGTCTGTGAGGGAGGCCAGAACAAGGAAGAATTGCACCAGTCTGAGTTTCAATTACTGGTCTTCTGATCCCCAAGGGATCCTAATCTGTAATTTTTAATCTCTGCTTCGCATGAGCTTCTTGAGACCCCATGGTCTCAACAAGTCCAAGTAACCGGAATGTGTTCTAGGCTTTGGTAAAGGGTCCTGTAAACTCTGCCGTACAGTGTTTAGATTTTCATAACTTCTTTGGGCAAAACACCCCAGCGGCCCGCACCCTGCAACCACATCCCTTGTGACATGTCCAGACATGCCTTGACGCAGGCGGAGAAAAAAGAAGAAAAGGGAGAATCTTAAGATATGAATTGGAAGGCAAACGCAAGGTCTTGTTTTGTTAATTAAAAAAAAGATGTGTCGAAGCTCCCGATGACTGAGTGGTTATGCTCGCTCTGGCCTTTATTATCAACATATATCCAGATGTTCTGCTCACAGAACAGCTGTAGAGCTCTACTGGATCAGAACAAAGCACAGCACCTCGCAGGGAGACAAGGCGGTTGTTTGCAAATACTTGCGTTTTGCAGAAGAGGGTCTTCCTTTGCAAACAGAAACGTCCAAGAAATAAAAAACTCAAAACCACCATCACGGAACATGTGCGGCCACTGTTAGTAGCAATTAATATTAGTAGTAGACGTGATTTTTTTTTACAAAAAAGAAAGGAGGGCCGCTTTTGTCTCCTTTGGCAGTGGCGTTTTCTTTATCAAAAATAATAAAACAGGACCCCAAAATGAAAAAAGGGGGGAAGGTCATATCTGCAAGCTTTTTATTTTTGCTAGCGGTTTAGCTGGAAATAAAGGCTTGATCATGCAAAAAAAAAATTTCATGGAAAATTTGTTTCCCCCCCTCCTTCCGCCTCCCCGGCAGACACGTGAAGCTGCGTCCCCACGCATGCACTCACTCGGTTTCCTCGCCCTGCAGCGCTTCGCATAAGCGGGTGGCGAGCTGTAAAGTGCTTGGCTTCATTTTCCCATTAGGGGGCGATCGCGAGTAGAAAGAGAGAGATGATACATCTACGCACGCTCAAGCCGGCCGCGCATGCGCATTCCTTTCGCAGCCGTCTGCCGCGGGGTTGGACTCGGTCTCACCCATCCCCAAGCAACGAAAAAGTGGACACTTAGCCTTGCGGCGCCACAGCCATGTGGCCGAGCGCCGTGGACCTCACTACGCGGGGGTCCGAGACACGAGGAGGTGCGACTGTGCACCCGCGCCGCCCTGGCGCCGCCATCTTGTTTGCAAGGTTTGAAGATTCCCGCCCTGCCCCGGAGGCTTCTCTTCTGCGGGGATTGGCTGAAGGGCACAACGTTTCCGCCTCCTCCTCCATCCCGGTCCATTGATTGGTTAAACGTCTTGATTGACAGCGTAATCCTAGAGCTTGTGACGGAAAGGAGGAAAGAACTTTTGTCCGCGCACCAGCAATGCGGGTTCTTGTTCAAGTGCCGGCTTTTAAGTACGGAAGTTTTATTTTTGCTGCTGGGTTTTAAAATACTGACGTTTACAATATTTATTAGGGTCTTCTTCAGAAGCTGTGCATGCACACGAAAGCTTATATCCAGAATTACACTTTATTGGTCTTAAAAGTGACAGTAGGCTCAAACTTTGCTGGATTGTATAAATTATAATTGTGGTTAGAAGAAACAGCATTGTGTAAAAATTTAATGTTTCTGTATTGAGAACCCTGGGTTGAGAAGGACCAGTGGAGAAATTCTGCTTGGGGAGAATTTATCATCTTGGGTTAAGACGGGCAGTAGAGGCTGTAACTTTTACAATCAGAGAAATGTTCTGTTTTTGGAGAGCTAATCCTCTTGGGTCAAACAGTCTGCAATAAGGAGGACTTTGCATTAAAATCTGCCTTGTTGCATAGCGGAAAATAAAAGTAATTATGCAATATTTTGTTTGTGTCTGGTTACTTTTAAATCGGATACTGTTTCTTTTATGCCAAGGGGTTTACTACCTCGGAAGGATGGAAGGCTGAGTCAACCTTGATCCGGCTGCTGGGATTGAACTCCCAGGCTCATGGGCAAAGCTTTCAGACGGCTGCCTTACCACTCTGCGCCACAAGAGGCTCTGCACATCAATAAGAAAGCTAAAAAGAGGGCTATGAAGGGATGCCTTTTCAAACTAACTGGATGTTGAATTCTATCAATCCCAGCAATCTCTGAAAACCAGGATACCTCAAGCATGACATAATGGTTAGAGAGTCAAATTAGGGAGAATCTGAGAAACCGATATTCAGATTCGAACATGGAGATTGAGGAATGAACTTGGGCCAGTCCCCCCCCCCTCTCTCAGACTAATGTGCATGACAGGAGGAGGCTGAAGTTGGGAATTTATTCCGTATTCGTTCTAATTTATGAAATCATCATTAAACCAACACTATTTAAAAGAGCTCTGAACTCTGAACCCCAAAAAGAGCTCTGAACCCCAAAACAAGGTTTGGACCGCCACATGTTATGCACCCCCACATTCAGGGGATTCCATCCTTTGAGAGTTGGTGTTCAGAGGATAAAAGAGAAAAAAGGAAATGAAGTTGCAGACTATATAAATGAATAAAACACCTTTCAGAAATTGCAGTTGTGCTACTTGTAGGAAAATTTATTTACATTGGATAAATCAACAGACTAGTTAAGTGTCAGAAAATCCCTTAGCTGCTTGACCCATGAGGCCCTTTCCTTTGCCAAGAACAATGACAGCTGATTCTCATTCTAGAACCTTCTCCACCCCTTCTGCCCACCGCCCCCGTACCTTCACCCTTGTTACTGCTCTGACCCCCCCCAACCCCATCTCTTTACAGCTTCTTTGCTGCATTACAAAACTTGAATTAGCCAAGGCAGACCCCATGCTCCAGTCAAAATGAAGAATTATCAGTCACATTTCTGTGCTGGCAAAAAAGCCTCATTGCAAGTCCAGACCCCCGGTCCTTGTCAAACAATGGCCTCAATTTCGGCTGTCTCCTCTTCCTCCAGCATGCTGTACGAGGCATGAGTTTGGAAGGGGCGCTGGAGAGGGTGGGCCAGCAGCTTGGCCATGCAGTTGTGCAGCTCCACGGCTGGGCCCGTCAAGGACACCTCGTACTTGTAGTTGGTGCCTTTGGTGTCCAGGTTGCTGAAGAAAGCACATGTCTCCTGGGGGAACAGAAAAACATAAGACTTTGAACCACAAGATGGGGATTGCTCCCAGCTCAGATTGTGCTTGGCGTGGCTCTTCTTTGGACATAAGAAAAATAACTGCCCAGTGGATCGGATCAACAGTCAATCTAACACCCCGGTTCCAGCCTAATGCCACAGAGAGGCCTGGAGAAAGATCTGTTATTGTTCATTTGCAAGCAACTGGGATCCAGAGGCACACTGCTGCTGTATACGGAGGCTCCCTTTCGCTGCATGTGCACATGCTCTTTCTCAGAGATTTAATGCTGTCCATTTCCCAAACAACATTTTCCTCATCCCTAATTTACAGAATCCTAGTGTTGGATAGGAGCCCTACAGGCCATCAAGTGCAACCCGCTGCTCAATGCAGGGTCTGCCGAAAGCACCCATTTTATCCTCAAAACCACCCTGTAAGGTAAGCGTTGCTGAGAGTGGGTCAAAAAAATGCCCCAATTCTAACCCTCGCTAAGAAGCGAGACTGGCCTCAGAAAGGGCCAGAGTTTTTTCAGCTTTGGCTCCAGCCTGGTGGAATGCTCTACCAATTGAGATCAAGGTCCTGCAAGGCCGGGAATATAATATCCACAACTTCAAATTGGCTGGCCTCCCGAAGAAATATCTGCCAAAACATCAAGGATAATTACACCTGCCCCAAAGGGATACCCTCCTCAGCATTAATTGTGGTTGGGTTGGGAAACTAGAAAGTCTTAAATGTAAAATGTCATTTTAAAATCAAATGTATTTATTGACGGATATTACCCACCCTGACCCTCACAGGAAGAGCAGCCTTGGAAAACAAAGATTTATTTTTATTTTATTCCATAGCTCTTCAGCAGTTCCTCCTGCAGGATCGGCTGACAGGATCAGACAAGCATCCCATGGAATGCTTCTGAGAAGCCTATGACTAGAGTTCCAGGGGCAACAGCCCACCTTCTTATTGTACAGAGAAGAAATGGGCCACAGCAGAGAATCTGGTTCTCACACACAAGGTCCTCAATTCAATCTAGGGCAACTCCAGTTTGGATTCAGGGACAAGCCTTTTGCCAAGACCCCAGAGAGCTGCTGCGAGTTCAAGGAGAACAAGGAACTGTCCCAGGAAAGGGCAGCTTCATGTAATATCTAATGTGGACACATTTCTATTCCATCTTTCTTCAACAACAGACTCTAGCACTAAGCCCCTAGGGTTTCCAAGTAGTCTTGCAAGCAGGCATTGATTGTACATTGACCATCTCAACTTCAGCTGTGGGTTTGTGTTGGGTGCCTTTTGCCCAGACCTTAAGACTGTATCACAGTATCTTTTTACAGCTTCCAACCATGATAGCTAAATGGAATCTCCATGTTCACAGGAAGTCTGTTATTTATAGTACACTTTTCTCACCAAGACTAGAGGCAGATTATATAATGTGTAAATTGGGACAATCGATAGGAAGAGAAGACATCGAACAAAAATGTAATAATAGGATGTCCAAAATATGAAACAACACATAATTATCAAACATGACATGAAATGAATAGTAGAGTAGAAATAAAGTACAGTGACAGCAAGATAAAAATATCATTGTAGAAGAGCTGGCTTTTACACCCTACTTTTCCCTACCCGAAGTGGCTTGCAATCACCTTCCTTTCCTCTCCCTACAACATGCACCCTGCAAGGTAGGTGGGGCTAAGAGAGCTCTGAGAGAACTGCTCTGTGAGAATAACTAACGGGACTGTGAATGGCCCAAGATCACCCAGCTGGCTGCATATGGAGGATGGGAGTCAAACCTCCAGATTAGAGGACTCTGTTCTTAACCACTATACCATGCTTGGCTATACAGCAACAGATAATGCATATTAGTAGTAGAGTTCTTCAGAGAATGAGGTGGCTGGATGGAGTCACTGAAGCAGTAGGTGCAAACTTAAATGGACTCCGGGGAATGGTAGAGGACAGGAAGGCCTGGAGGATCATTGTCCATGGGGTCGCAATGGGTCGGACACGACTTCGCACATAACAAACAACAACAAAGTAGAGTCCATTATTCTCCCCGCCTCCATATTCTCAAAACTTCCACCCTGCAACGTAGGCTAAGCAAAGAGAACTGTGACAGGCCCAAAATCACCCTTCAAGCTTCCATGGTAGAAATGATAATTCAAACCTGGATCTCTCAACATCCTTATACAAAATACCTAATGCCATGCTGGCTGGCAATTGTAAGAGACAGGATGCTGGACTACAGGAGAGACCATTGGTTTGAATCCACCTGAGCTCTGGAAGATCTTACCTTCCAGCTGGTCTCTTCCTCTTTGTCCTCCACGCCATTGTGGATATAAAGGACGTCAAAGAAGAAGTAAGGGCATTGTAGAATTTTCTGTGGGAAGAGAGAAGAGGACAATCTGGGCAAAAGCACAGATAGTTTGTGGACCTAGCGCAGTGGTTCTCAACCTTCCTAATGCTGCGACCCTTTAACACAGTTCCTCATGTTGTGTTGACCCCCAACCATAAAATTATGCAAGTGTTCTTTCACAGAAATTAAACCGAAATGGACCAATGGCATGAAGATCCATTGTTCATGATTGTATATAAATTGTTTTTCCCTCCGGATTTCTCAGTTCAGTTCTGCCTCTTGTCCCACCATGTCTATCTCAACTCTTTTCTACTGCTCCAGACAAATGCCTGCAGGAACGGCAACAGTGGCACTCTTCCCCCCCCCCCCACCACCAAGCTGCTCACCCTGCTGTGACCCTTGTGAAAGAATCATTCGATCCCCAAAAGGGTCCCGACATCCCGGTTGAGAACCACTGATCTAACACCTCCCGGAGTAGGCATCTTGGCCAGAAGGGCTTGCAACGTGGGGAGAGCGAAAAACACACCTTCATCTGATCCGTCACAGCCACCTGAGGTTGGCAAGCTGGCCGGCTGTACACCAAAATGGTCCGGACCACATATGGAGGCGGGATAGTCTGGATGTTCTCTGTCACTGGAAGCTCTGTCTTTTGCTGTCTGGGGGGATAAGCAAATAACTACAGTGATGCTCTTTTGCTTTTTAACCCAGGCAGAAGAACACAAGCTCACTCCCCAGTGAAAGGATCTCATGGAAAAGGCTGCGGGAAAGGTCTTCCTGGGCATGAATCTCTAAAGCCCCACTGCCAATCAGAGCAAACAATATTTAGCAGGACAGGTCAATAGTCCTGATAGTTCTGCATACAGCTCCTTCCTGCGTTTGAAGATGAGTTGGGTTCTATATCACACTTTTTGCTATCCAAAGCAGCCTCAGGGTGGCTTCCAATTGCCATCACTTCCTCTCCCAACAATAATAGATTCAGGTGGGTAGCCGTGTTAGTCTGAAGCAGCAGAACAGAATTTGAGTCCAAAGGAACCTTTAAGAACAACAAAGTTTTGTTCAAGGTGTGAGCTTTCATGTGCATGCACACTTCCTCAGACAATGGAACAAGAATAATAAGAGTACGGATATAAGCAGAGAGTACATTACACAAATCTTCTGTTCCGCTATATATTTCTGGTAAGGCCTTGAAGGAGGATTATGTCTCAAGGCTTAAGTGCCACTCAGCGCTTAAGACCCACTCAGGGCAGCTGTCTTGCCCCTGAGTGCCTCCTCTTCTGAAAGTTTCTGAAACTCCAGAGGCCAGCCAATCTCCTTCCTTCCACCCCTCCTGACCACGCCCCCTCTTCCACTTCCCTCTGAAGCTTGGAGGCTGCAGATCCCTGCTGCATGAGAGCTGCCTCTGCCGGGGAGTTCCCTAGCAGCTCCCTGCAGCCTTTCCAGGTCCTGGGGGGGGGGGGAGTTTGCAGAGTTCTTCCACTACACCCCCCTAATCTAGCACCTGTTGTATTCCTGAAAGCAATGGGCTTGGCCCCTCATATGCTGTTTACTAATTTACTCTTCTTATATCTGTACTCTTAGGATCTTAAAGGTGTCTTTGGACTGAAATGTTGTTCTCCCAACCGACACCCTGTGAGGCAGGTAGGACTGAGAGAGCTCTGAGTGAACTGCTCTGAAAGAACAGCTCTAGCAGGACTGTGACTAGCCCAAGGTCACCCAGTTGGCCACATAGGGAGGAGGAGTGGGGAATCAAACCCGGTTCTCCAAATTAGAGGCCGCTACTCGTGACCATGTAAACCGCCCTGAGCCCCCGGGGAGGGCGGTATATAAATATAATAAACAAACAAACAAACAAACCAATATATCATGCTGGCTCTTGGGTTCATTTTTTATCAAGGGAAGGGTGAGATCCAGTGTGATATATAGTGGTTAGGAGTGGCGGACTCTAATCGGGAGAAATGGGCTCAATTCCTCCCTCCTCCACATGATGCTTGCTGGGTGAAATTGGGGCAGTCACAGGTTTCTCAGAATTCTCACAGCCCCACCTGTCTCACTAGGTACCTGTTGTGGGGAAAGGAAGAGCAAACTGCTTTGAGACTCCACAGAGCAGGGCTGGGCAAACTGTGGCCCTCCAGATGTCCATGGACTACAATTCCCATAAGCCCCTGCCAGGCAGGGGCTCATGGGAATTGCAGTCCATGGACATCTGGAGGGCCACAGTTTGCCCAGCCCTGCTGTAGAGTATAGGAAAACTGGGTATAAAAACCGACTCTTCTTCTTGCTCTCTTATTTAATTTGAACCCCCTTCCTTTTCTACTCTGTGGGTACCCAAATCAGTTTACACCATTCTCTCTCCTGTCCTGTTTTATCCTCACAGTTAATGAGTACAACCTCCCTGCAAGCTTTAATGCCTTGTGGGGATTTGAACCTGGATCTCCTCATTACTAGTCTAACACTCTCACCACTATTGGATAAAGCACTGGTGAGCGGGCAAGAGGATACAGTTCTAAGTCATTTTCGTGCTTGGCTAAGACAGTTTCATTTTTCAGGTAATTTGAGTATTCTGCTGTTTTCTTGGATTTCATCCGATTCTGTCACGCTGTCCCACCAGCGTTATTTCTGGATTTTGTTTTGCTTGGGATTGATTGCATTATTTTAAAAAGCCGTTTCTGAAACTCTTTAAAAGCAAGAACTTGAGTAATACTTCAGTCAGCCAAAAGCAAAAGACCAAATAGCCACAACCAAGACCAGGACTTACATGAGGTTGAAAAGGCCTTCCAGATCTGAGACAGAAACATTAAGGAAGATTCATACCATACATTCTTTTCTCATATATGCTACGATGATGTTAAAACCCTACCCGTCTGTAACATGAGCAAACTGTGAGGGCAAAGATCACACAGAAACCTTTTTAAATTTTAAAATCTCTAACCCATCATCTTCACCATCCAGAAGTTTATAAGGCCAGGACAAATTAGATTATCTTGAGGAGGTGTAGTTAGAACTTAGATCTGCCGGGGAGGGATACACTCCACTCCTCCCTACAATGGCTCAATGCAAAGATTCTCACTAATTTCACTTTTGTTGATAAAGTAGGGAGAAAGAAACACAGCCTACAACTGCTGGTTCGACAACCAGCTCTGGTACACCAGTTCTTTGCACCTCTTCTGCTTAAATGGCAATCACGTCTGCGATTTCACTCCGGCTGTGGCTCTCCTGAATTGTCAAAGGCCCAGCCTCCACCACCTCTTTTGCCTTCACCAGTCACACACACATACACAAACCACACCCCTTTCTGGGCCAAAAGGATACTGAAAGACTTGCAGACGGCGGTTTCCAGGTCATATAAACAGCTGCAGACTTCTCTGGGATCGGAAGTGAAGCCTGAGAGCTAGAAAGAGAGAGACAGAAAGCCAGAGAGTTACAGAATCTGAGGATTTTGAGTGAAAAGATAGGGAACACAGCCTATGTTCGGAACAGAGATCACCAGCCCACACACCATCTGAAGCATCTGACACGCATGACAAGCTCAACATACCCATGTCACATCGTTGTTGACCACCACTAGCGCAAACTCATGGCTCTTGTCAATCTTGTGCTTGGTTCGAACGAACATCTCTATCATCTTCTGGGAGATGTTCAAGGCATTTGTCTTGGATCTTACAGTGAGGGGGAGGGGAAAAGAGGGAAGACAACACAAAATAAGCACCAACCTCTCTGGCATCCATCATCTCTTCCTAGCTCCATCACTCTTCCAGTTCAGGCTATGGAGTTTTGTTCCACATTGGTCTTCCTCTCTATCCAGAATGGCCCAAATTACTCATCTCTGCCTCCTTTCAGATCCTACTTCACCCTCTCCCAAAGGTCTACCCTGGTTCCCTGTTCCCTTTCACATAAACTTCTCTGTACCTTGTTCTCCCTCTGCCCTGCCTAATTTTTGGGCCCCAATTTCTGGATAAAAGCCACTAACTCCAAGCAACAATCAGGTATAGAGAGCTATATTCCTGACTGGCAACTAATTTTGCCAGAGGGACAGACTGACAAAGGAGTGGGAGAGGATGGGGCTGACTTCAAGAGTGGGTTACCAACCGCGGACCTGAGCTATACATAACGGGGGTGTGAGTGCGATGCAAAGGTCCTTAAAACTGCTGTTAACTTGGTAGCTCACTAAAAACATATGAGGAAGCTAATCTAACCAACCACCGTAAATGATCAGATTGATAGATGGTCTGGCTCTGGCATCTTACGTCTGTGCCCACTTCTCTGAAGAGGATGTCACCACACTTTCAAGGTTCCTTGAAGCCATTTATAATATTTCAGGGGTTTTTCCACAGTCAAAAGGTTTAAAAAAGCTGCTCTAAAGTCACCTGGATACTGCTGACTGACTTAATACAAAATCAAGAAATAGGGATTTGTACAGATCTTTTGCTTCATGATACCAAGTTTTGGATGTCATTATCTGGGATTTTTATTATTTGTACATTTATATTTCTGATAGAATTTTTTTAAAAAAAAACCTTGTTAGTCTGTCGCATTAAAAAAAAAAACAGGAGGCTAGTAGAGAAAAACGAAAGCCCGGAATAAAAATGTTCTACCAGACACTCTGCCTCCTAAGGGTTTCTACAGGCATTGCTGAGACAGCCTCAGTACTCAAACTGCTTTTCCTCACTGAGGGATTCTACGTGTTTCATTTCATTTTACTTTATTTCTGAATTTGTATCCTGCCCCTCCCGACCTCGTCGGCTCAGGGCGGCTTATTTCTGTATTCTTCACTACTACGAAAGGGTGTGAAGGTTGGGCAATAAAGAAAGCTATGGGAAGAAAGTGGACTCATTTCAAATGCGGTGCTGCTTGGACCACCAAAAAGACAAACTGGTGGGTTCTAGACAAAACTGCACTTGAATTCTCCCTAGAAACTAAAATGACTGTCACATTTTGCTAGACTGTCACATTTTGCTAGGAAAAGTTGAAGGCAGCAGGAAAAGAGGAAGACCCAACATAAGATGGACTGATTCAACAAAAGGAGCTCCCAGTTTGTGAGACCCAAGCAAGGCTGTTAAAGATAGGAAGCTTTGGAGCATTCATAGGATCGCCACAACTTGGAAGCAGAGCTGTCAACCTCCAGGTAACACCTGGAGATCTTTTGCTATTACAGTTGCTCTCCAGATGACCAAGGTCAGTTCATCTGGAGAAAAATGGCTGCTTCGGAGTCTGGACTCCATGAGGTCCAAGCCTTCCCCAAACTTCACCTTCAAAATCATCAGGTATTTCCCAACCCAGAGCTGGCCACGCCACTTGGAAGCCACTTCTCTGCACTTTCATTGCTCAAAACATCTGTTGCAAACAGACAGGGGCGATCCCACTAGAAATGTTTCTCTCCTCCTTAAATGCTACCCAGAGGGAACTTAGTTCCTACCAAGACAAAGACAGTTCCTTACCCATTAAAGGACTCCAGTTTGGAGAAGGACATTTCCTCAGCCAGGTCCAAACAGATAACCTGCAAGAAAAAGAATAGTATAGAAATGAAAGGGAGGGGGCTGCGGGTAGCCTGGAACAGAACCCAGAAAGCTAGGGCAGGTCAGGGGCTAAGGAGGAAACATAGAACATTTTAAGGTGAGATCTGACAATTTTTTTGTGGGGGAATAATTTCTCTTCAAGTAGCATTAAAAAAATTAAGATGTCTTGTATTTTATTCTAGTTTTCACTGGATTGTTAATAACTATTACTTATTTAACAAAAATAGAGTCCACTAGCAACTTTAAGACCAACAAAGATTTATTGAAGCTCATGCCTTTAATCAATCGTTGTTGGTCTTAAAGGTGCTCTTGGACTCTATTTTTATGTTGACGGGGTGTTTGTTTCTCCCTCTCTTTGCACCCAAGCTTCTGTGAGACAAAATTGTTGTCTAAAACAGGGGTAGTCAACCTGTGGTCCTCCAGATGTTCATGGACTACAATTCCCACAAGCCCCTGCTAGGGGATCTAAATCACTTCACAGCCTTGAAACAGCTCAACATCTCCCTGGCCTGAACTGCCTGACCTAAACTGCCACCAGCAACAGCAATTCTGGATAAAGAAGCTCGACATTCATACTGAGACCCAGTTTGAAAATGAACCTCTGAAGTGGACTGACACAAAGTCAGGCTGCTGGTCTGTTTGGGCCAGTGTTGACTGTTCTCACCAGAAATGTTTCCCTGAGGCGCTGGGCAGTGGAAGGTCTTCTACAACACTTGAGGACCTCTGACTGGAGATACCAGAGACTGGACTTGAGAGCTTCTACATACAAAGCAAAGGCTGAAAGGGCACACTAAGGACACTCCATCACAGCAAGATTTAAAGGCAGTTGCCACAGGTCAGTCTGATAACTCCTAGTTCAGTACCCAGGATTGAGACTGGAGACTAAACTGTTAGAATCATAGAGAGTCATAGAATCATAGAGTTGGAAGGGACCTCCTGGGTCATCTAGTCCAACCCCTTGCACTATGCAGGACACTCACAACCCTATCACTCATCCACTGTAGCCTGCCACCCCCTTGAAACTTCACGGAATCAGCCTTCAGAATCTTCCCTTCTTAAAAGACACCCACCACTTTCTCTGGGCAGTTGACCCGTGGCGTCTTGACTTGAAACTCTGTTGGGGGCACTGGCGTGGGCCAGCCCTTGACATCGGCAGCGGCGGCTGTGACGCTCTGTGGACTGTCTCCAGTGCTGGCGGCTTCTCCTTCTCCTTCGCTGCGGCTCCCAACACTTGCCTGGGCACTCAAAGTGCGGTCCTCAGCCCCCTCGGGGTTGGACCGGGTCCTTGGGCGGCTCTCCACCATGGTTTTTTCCTCCTCCTCCTCTGTGGCACTGCTAGGCTCTGAGGTGTCCATCAGGGAGCCACGGTCCAAGGGGGAATCCAGGATTGCAGTTGGGGGAGGGCCTTTTTACAGCTGGGAAACAGAAAAACACAGTATAAAAACATAATACATTCTTGAATGAGAGCATCCAATCTTTTGTTCTCCACTAACTTTTATCTTCTTTCAAAAACAACACACGCTTTGGTTCATATGGCATTCTCCAACAATTTATCCAGGTTTGCATTCTGCTCTTTCCCCAAGGAAAAAAAGCTGCAGAAGAAAATCAACAAGAGCGTTCCTCACAGAATTTGAGGGTTTCTCAGCCGGAAAACCAGGAGGCAAAATAGACATAAAAGAAGCTAGGAGTCTCAACACATCTGCAGCACTATCAATTTCTTACTCTGAAATCTTAGTTTCATAGAATCACAGAATAATAGAGTTGGAAGGGACCTCCTGGGTCATCCGGTCCAACCCCCTGCACTATGCAGGACACTCACATCCCTATCGCTCATCTACTGTAACCTGCCACCTCCTTGAACCTCCACAGAATCAGCCTCTCTGTCAAATCTACTCTCTGTTTCTGAAACGATGAGATTTCAATGAACAATTTTAGAATTTTATGTGTTATTTTATAGTTTGATGTTATATTTTAATAAAATGTTGTGAGACACCCTGAGCCCCCTGGGAGAAGGGCAGGACACAAATGGAGAATTAAATAAATACATTTCTCTTTTGCTGGCTCTCCTCAAAACCTCCTTTCAGACTCTGCCATAGACTTATTTCTTCATTAATGTTACTTTGCTGGCTACTGCACCCAGCCAGATGAGCTTTGCAAGAGCTGAGCTGCAGCAGCAAGCCACAAATACCTTGCTAGAGCTCAGCTCCCAAAATATATATAGAAAAAGGGGGTACACAGTACATGTTTAAACCACAAAAAAATAGCAAGTGAAGCTGTATAAACAAGCCTACTAGGAGAACTAATTTTAACATCAATGTATTATTCATTAAAGTGATAAGCGCTAACATCTGTTGTATTGAGAACAAATTGCCCTGTACCAATTGATTAAAGACATGGGGAACAAGTTGTGTTGCATCAGTGCAGTAAGGATAGTAAAGTTTTGACAACTGTAACAGCTGCATATTAATCAACAATATACATCAGTAATATAGATAATCCCGTCTGTTCATTTTTTATATTAGAGGTCAGCTCGCAGGCAGGCTCTTTTAGATTTAAATTTGCAAGCAGTTCAAGACTAGTAACTCGTTTTTCTGGCAAAAATTGGACTCTTATTTTTGTTGTGCAAATTCAGACCAGACCCACTTAAAATCTATTTTTCTAGCTACAGCCTATGCAAATTTACTCAGACATAAACTCCAGTCCACTTGACTAGGCAACTCTCTAGGAAATGTGCCTGCCAAAAAAAGAGCATCGAACAGGGGGTTGAACTATACGGCCTGTATGGCCCCAACCATGATTCTCTAAGCCTCCAAAGATCTACAGAATGCAAAATTACAGGCCCACAACCGAATAGCTTTTAGGAGCCATACAAGCAAATACTATTTCCTGCTAATAAGACATTTGCAACGGAGCGCGACATTGTGAAAACAACGTGCATTGCTCGACCGTTTTGCAATAAAATATTTGGTCTGATAGGGGAAGACGCTGCATCCCAAACATGTCTAGGTTGGCATCGCTGTCGCATGAACCACCCGGCCCAGAATACATGCAAAGTCCCCATAGCAAAGTCCCTATAGCTTGGTTCCCCTGACACCGCCCCGGTCCCATGTCCTGCTTCGAATTTGGCAATCAATCGTAAGCACCTTACTGTCTCCGGCTGCTCAAAGAGGAATGTGCAAATAGAAGCGGAAATACGTCCGAGGGAAAGGAAACGCAAGTTTCTTCCCTCCTAAGGGCTGCTGGGAAATGTAGTTTCTCTTTACAATACAATGCAAAGCCTTTATTGGCATTATAAGACAAAGTAAAAACAAATACACTAGGATGGTTATGGTAAAAGCGAGTGCCTCAAGATGCATTTATAAACACGGTGCCTACAAACACTGCATAGTAGTTTCCGTTAAAATGATGCATGGGATAAAGAAGGTAAAGAAAGATGTACTCTTCTTTGGGCTGATCAGCTTTAGGCTGATCCTGGGTTGAGCAGGGGGCTGGACTAGATGGCCTGTATGGCCCCTTCCAACTCTATGATTCTATGATTCTCCCTTTCTCAGAAGATCCCCTGGGCACTCAATAAAGTTAATCAGCAGTAGGCTTAAAGGTAAAGGTATCCCCTGTGCAAGCACCGGGTCATGTCTGACCCTTGGGGTGACGCCGTCTAGCGTTTTCATGGCAGACTCAATACAGGGTGGTTTGCCAGTGCCTTCCCCAGTCATTACCGTTTACCCCCCAGCAGGAAGCTGGGTACTCATTTTACCGACCTCGGAAGGATGGAAGGCTGAGTCAACCTTGAGCCGGCTGCTGGGATCAAACTCCCAACCTCATGAGCAAAGCTTTCAGGCGGCTGCCTTACCACTCTGCGCCACAAGAAGCTCTAGCAGTAGGCTTAGAACAGGTAAAAGGAAGGCCTTCACGGATAGAGGCATTCATTGATGGGATTCACTGCTGCAGGACCTGGTGATGGCTATAAGCATAAGCAGCTTCAAGAGGGCCTTGGCCAGTCCAGAAACAAAACAGCAATATAAAAAGGACACAAAGAAAGAGGGAGGGGCTGCGTAGCAAATCTGATACATCAAAAATCATTATAAACTATCAAATATAGAAGGTTATCTCCCCAACCTCCCCTTCATTATAATCCCCAAAGCACTCTACTTACTTCAAGCATTTTACATTTACATTTCTTTATTGCCCCTGGCCTAGCTAAGGTGACCAGATTTTAACATTGGTAAAGCGTAAGGTGACCAGATTGTTCCACTTTTGGAGGGATATCTGGGGGTACTTGGCAAATTGTACTTATGTTGAAATTTAAAAATATATATTGCAAAACTATTTTTTGCATTCTATGCATTCTATGAAACTTTTTGTTGATCCATATAGACCAAATTTTTAATCAAGAACCCCCCCCCCCCCGGTCAATGGTGTCCCGCTTTACCAATGTTCAAATCTGGTCACCTTAGTATATATATTTTAATTGCAGCATAAGTACAATTTGCCAGGTGCCCCCAGATGTCCCTCCAAAAGTGGGCCAATCTGGTCACCTTATCTGGGAAGGGGGGGGGGATCAATAAATCCATTAAGTAACAGTAATAATTTCATAACCAATATGTTTTGTTTATTTATATTTATAGACCGCCACTCCTGGGCCGCGCTGGCTCAAGGTGGTTTACAATAAAATCCCAATAAAACGCTGATAAAAATAAATCCTCGGGTGGCATGACCCATTTAATTACCCCCTCCAACTCCCTCCAATCCAGTACCCTGTACCCACTGTCAGTCCGCCTCGGGAGAGCGGGACTGTCTGCCCTAGACGTACAGGCCGACTTGAGGAGGACTATATTATTACAGCTATCTTATTAATTTCATTATTACTACATAATCCATGCATTTTTCAACACATTTGCCACAACCCAGTTATTTGGATGAGGATAAGAAATATTGGTGAGATGCTTTACCCCACAAGCATACAGTAACTCCTTCATCACCTGTGAAATTAAACTATCATTTCAAGATCGGTCACCATCTCTTTTGGGAACCCTAGCCTTGTAAAGCCTCTGTCACTGCCACGGTCTCGATGTCTTGCAAAGGCACATTTTCGGGATATTTTGTGGCGTAGCCCTTGAGACTGGACCAACAATGTCCACTCGAACTTGCACAAAAGATTCCGTCAAAAGGACTGGTTGTAGTGGTCTCATGGTCTTATTATCTGTCTTCCCCACTGGCTGGCATTTAGGACAGGCCCTGAAAAGGTTTCTAACATCCTTGCCCATGTTTAGCCAATACAATTGGGGGCCATTCCACACCCAGAAAATATAGTGAAAGGCTTACCTTTTGCTGACGCCATTTTTTTTTTTGCTGTTTTCCACGACATCGTCAGCATCCAGCATCGCAGCAGCAAACCGGCAGCTACAACCTCCTTTTCAAAGCGCTAGTTGGGGAATCCACAAAAGCGAGAGGAGGGCAGCCAGCAAGCACATGCTAAGAAAAGGTGTGGAGGCGAAGTAGCGCTATCTCCGCCTCCAGCGTCTGGCCTTGCACCATCCTCCCATCTCTCGGGGATGGGACTTTTTGTTTTTTTAAGCCAACTGCCTGGAGCAATGAATATGCGTTAAATCGTCAAGCCAGAGCAACAACAAAAAAAAAACCCTCCAATTTACACACAAAGCATGCCTCTCTAACCCCCCCCACCCCCCACCGAAAGAAATCAGAACAAGGTTATTTTTTTAAAGCCTCAAGGCTCATAATTCCAAAAAGGGGTGGCAGTAAGCACTATGCATCTATGATTAGATGCATAGGCATAGCCATGGAGAAGTTTTACTTAAAAAAAAAAGGAATTAGCTTGCATTGCGGTCCCTTTTAAAAAGGGAGAGAGATGATTGGCTGCCTGGCTTGTTTTACAGGCGGAGGACAGTTGCATGCATAGCGCATTCTTCTCTTCTGCCATTTCAAGCAAGTGTGTGGAGTGCAAAGAAGCAAAGAAGCAAAGAAGCAAAGAAGGCAGCAGAGAGCCAGGAGGTGGGGAATGGCCGGAGGCACAATTTATTATAGCAGCACGCCATTACGCTGTCGTAATGCTATTTTTTCGATGTATGGAATGGCCCTGGACCTACAGCTGATCTCTTGTTTTATTTAGCTGCAGATGTGCTGCCAGTGGGGTTTCACAGGCTAAATGAAGCATTTGCAGCCTGTATTTCCTTGGGATGACTAACCGCTTTCTCTTCTTCCTCTTCATAAAGACTCTCTATAGTTTCTGGTCTTTCACTTGGTCACTGCATGGTTGTTCTGTTGAAACTTCTTCAACTAAGGAGGTTGCTTTCTCCCACACTTCTTTGAAATCCTTGTCTCCACGCTGGTCAAATATAAAGGGCTGGGACAGTTTCTGCTTCCTCCACAGGCAGTGCCTGAGATGCCTGCACGTTTCCATTGCTTCTTATGGCAATCCCTGAAAACTCTGGCCAAGCAATAGAATTCTTCGAGGCCTGCAGTTCGAGGCATTCGCAGATTTAATTTGTGCAGCCAAATCATTACCCCATAGCATGGGTATCACTAATCCTTCCCTTATTTCTACCATGCAAGTTCCTTGGTATCTTTTATATTTAATAGGGACCTCTGCCAGCTGTATCTCAAAGGCTAGACCACTCATTGTTTTTATTTCATGAGACTTCTCTGGTAAATATTGTTTTCTAAGGACAAATTGAGCTTTAATAAGGGTAACCTCTGCCCCTATGCCTCTCCAGTCCACTACCTCCTCATTAGCTTCAAGGGTTTCCATGTAATCCCTGTTTCGACCTTCCTGCACTCTCCAAATCTTTAAAACTCTAGCTGGGTCTTCAGGTAGCACTTCATCAGATCCAGGGCACTATGTGGGGTTTTGATCTTCTACCGTCTTCTTAGTAAGATTAACCTTTTTGACTGTGTGTGGTTTTTCCTGATGTAGTTTTGGACTTGGGTATTTTATGTGCCCCTCTGCTTGACAGTGAAAGTACCCTTTCCGCCTTCTTTCTCTTAGGTCCTGGTATGTGCTGCCTTGCAGGGTTGGTTTTCAGTGGCACATTTTTTTTTCTGAAGAGGCCCAGGCTTTACTTTTATTTATTGGGGATGTACTTAGTGGCTTTCCCATGTCTCCCTGAAGTTCATCCAATCGTGTGGCTGCCCCATCCACTGTTTTTAACTTTTTTTTGTCTCTGAGATATCATCTCAAGTTGGGATGGAACCTGTCTGTAAAATTGTTCTGAACCGACTAGGAATCTCAACTCCTCAAAAGTAGTTGCTTTACTTCCCTCAGTCCATCTAGTGAGGACTATGTCCTTTCTAGAGCCAATTTGTAAATAAGTCTTCCCAAGCTTTCTTCTGATCTCCCTAAAAGCTTTTCTGCTTGGCTCAAGAGTTAAACCATGTCTTTAAAGAGGTTGTTGTCAACAGCGGATTCTTCCCTCCTCACCTGAGCACAGATTTCATCTGTGTGCACAGATATTTCATCCATTTCCCCCAATCCGTATATGTTCTTGTTTGTTTATTCAGTATACTACCCTACCCGAAGATCTCAGGGCGGTTTACATGAAGGGGGAACAACACAATTAACTCAGTTTGTAATAATGTGGTAACAGCAGTTAACAAACAATATTATGATAATAATAAACGTTGCAGAACGGTAGATTACTAGAGCAAATTAATGAGGAATTTAACCTCCTCCTCTCCTTCTGAAATCTAGGGA
The DNA here is from genome assembly GCF_049243985.1 of Paroedura picta. Classification (NCBI taxonomy): domain Eukaryota; kingdom Metazoa; phylum Chordata; class Lepidosauria; order Squamata; family Gekkonidae; genus Paroedura; species Paroedura picta. Next base: position 13,293,081 of record NC_135372.1, on the reverse strand, counting down.
ATCCTTTCTGATCAACCGTGGGTCTGCCTTCACTTTTGAAAGGGATTCTGCTCTCAGTTTACACTCTTCCATTTTTAAATGGTACATTTCTTTCTTGTATTCCCTCTCAGCGTCTTGCTCTCCGGGCGTGCCAACAAAATGAATAAGCAACCTACTTCAGCCTCCTGCCTTTCTCTCTATTTCCATTCTGGCTAACTGCAGTTCCTTTTCCGTTTTTTTTTACTTTCTCAGTCTCTGCCTCCCTTCTAGCACGTCTTGGCTTCTCTACCAGACATTTCAATTTTCAGTTCCATAATCTCGGTCTCCTGAGTATTCTTCTGAGGAGATTCCTGCCCCATAAGTAACCCCATGGTCTTCTTATGTTTGTGTGTGTGTGGGGGGGGGGCTCCATGACTGACTAGAATTTCTGAGGTACACGTCGTGAGGTAAACATGTATAAAATTTTTTAAAATATTTGTTGGCATCAGGTTTATTAGAGGTGGGAGTGTCCAACTGGTGGGTTGAAATGAGCTCTCGGTACTTTCACAGATCACACAGGGGTAGTCAAACTGCGGCCCCCCAGATGTCCATGGACTACAATTCCCAGGAGCGTGTCGTCACCAGCTTCTGGTCGGTCTTGTTCCACGGAGTAGATGGAGAGAGGGAAGTGGAAGAGGGGAAAGAAGGGGTGGACAGTGAGGATGAAGATATCTCCCTTTCTCCATTAGGAGATAAAGGTACAAGCCATCCTAGAGTCAGCATTCTCCGGTGTTGTGGCCATGCGTGCCATCACCAGCCTCCGGTCGGTCTTGTTCCAGGGAGCAGTCAGAAAGAGGGGAGCAGAAGAGGGGAAGGATGAGTGGAAAGTCCAGATGAAGATATCTCCCTTTCTCCATTAGGAGATAAAGGTACAAGCCATCCTAGAGGCAGCATTCTCCGGTGTTGTGGCCATGCGTGCCATCACCAGCCTCCGGTCGGTCTTGTTCCAGGGAGTAGACAGAGAGAGGGAAGCAGAAGAGGGGAAGGAGGGGTGGAAAGTCCAGATGAAGATATCTCCCTTTCTCCATTAGGAGATAAAGGTACAAGCCATCCTAGAGGCAGCATTCTCCGGTGTTGTCGCCATGCCTGCCATCACCAGCCTCCGGTTGATCTTGTTCCAGGGAGTAGACAGAGGGAAGCAGAAGAGGGGAAGGAGGGGTGGAAAGTCCAGATAAAGATATCCGTCTTTTCTCTCCCAGGAGATAGTGGTACAGGCCATTTCAGATGCAACACTCCGTGTGTGCCGTCACCAGCTTCCGATCGGTCTTGTTCTATGGATTAGTTAGACAGGGAAAGAGAAGGGGGGAGGGGTGGACAAGAGATATTAGTACACGCCATCTCAGATGCAGGACTCTCTGGTGTTCTGTCCGAGCGTGTCGTCACCAGCTTCCGGTCGGTCTTGTTCCACGGAGTAGATGGAGAGAGGGAAGCGGAAGAGGGGAAGGAAGGGGTGGACAGTGCAGATTAAGGTATCTCCCTTTTCTCCGTTAGGAGATAAAGGTACAAGCCATCCTAGAGTCAGCATTCCATGGTGTTGTGGCCATGCGTGCCATCACCAGTCTCCGGTCGGTCTTGTTCCAGGGAGTAGACAGAGAGAGGGGAGCAGAAGAGGGGAAGGAGGGGTGGAAAGTCCAAATGAAGATATCTCCCTTTCTCCATTAGGAGATAAAGGTACAAGCCATCCTAGAGGCAGCATTCTCCGGTGTTCTGGCCATACCTGCCATCACCAGCCTCTGGTCGGTCTTGTTCCAGGGAGTAGACAGAGAGAGGGGAGCAGAAGAGGGGAAGGAGGGGTGGAAAGCCCAGATAAAGATATCCATCTTTTCTCTCCCAGGAGATAGTGGTACAGGCCATTTCAGATGCAACACTCGGTGTGTGCCGTCACCAGCTTCCGATCGGTCTTGTTCTATCTCAGATGCAGGGCTCTCCGGTGTTCTGTCCGAGCGTGTCGTCACCAGCTTCTGGTCGGTCTTGTTCCACGGAGTAGATTGAGAGAGGGAAGCGGAAGAGGGGAAGGATGAGTGGAAAGTCCAGATGAAGATATCTCCCTTTCTCCATTAGGAGATAAAGGTACAAGCCATCCTAGAGGCAGCATTCTCCGGTGTTGTGGCCATGCGTGCCATCACCAGCCTCCGGTCGGTCTTGTTCCAGGGAGTAGACAGAGAGAGGGAAGCAGAAGAGGGGAAGGAGGGGTGGAAAGTCCAGATGAAGATATCTCCCTTTCTCCATTAGGAGATAAAGGTACAAGCCATCCTAGAGGCAGCATTCTCCGGTGTTGTGGCCATGCGTGCCATCACCAGCCTCCGGTCGGTCTTGTTCCAGGGAGTAGACAGAGAGAGGGGAGCAGAAGAGGGGAAGGAGGGGTGGAAAGTCCAGATAAAGATATCGATCTTTTCTCTCCCAGGAGATAGTGGTACAGGCCATTTCAGATGCAACACTCCGTGTGTGCCATCACCAGCTTCCGATCGGTCTTGTTCTATCCCAGATGCAGGACTCTCCGGTGTTCTGTCCGAGCGTGTCGTCACCAGCTTCTGGTCGGTCTTGTTCCACGGAGTAGATGGAGAGAGGGAAGCGGAAGAGGGGAAGGAAGGGGTGGACAGTGCAGATTAAGGTATCTCCCTTTTCTCCATTAGGAGATAAAGGTACAAGCCATCCTAGAGGCAGCATTCTCTGGCGTTGTCGCCATGCGTGCCATCACCAGCCTCCGGTCGGTCTTGTTCCAGGGAGTACACAGAAAGAGGGGAGCAGAAGAGGGGAAGAGGAGGGTTGAAAGTCCAGATAAAGATATCCATCTTTTCTCTCCCAGGAGATAGTGGTACAGGCCATTTCAGATGCAACACTCCATGTGTGCCGTCACCAGCTTCCGATCAGTCTTGTTCTATCTCAGATGCAGGACTCTCCGGTGTTCTGTCCGAGCGTGTCGTCACCAGCTTCTGGTCGGTCTTGTTCCACGGAGTAGATGGAGAGAGGGAAGCGGAAGAGGGGAAGGAAGGGGTGGACAGTGCAGATTAAGGTATCTCCCTTTTCTCCATTAGGAGATAAAGGTACAAGCCATCCTAGAGGCAGCATTTTCCGGTGTTCTGGCCATGCCTGCCATAACCAGCGTCCGGTCGGTCTTGTTCCAGGGAGTAGTCAGAAAGAGGGGAGCAGAAGAGGGGAAGGAGGGGTGGGAAGTCCAGATGAAGGTATCTGTCGTTTCTCTCCTAGAAGATAGTGGTACAGGCCATTTCAGATGCAACACTCCGTGTGTGCCGTCACCAGCTTCCGATCGGTCTTGTTCTATGGATTAGTTAGACAGGGAAAGAGAAGGGGGAGGGGTGGACAAGAGATATTAGTACACGCCATCTCAGATGCAGGACTCTCCGGTGTTCTGTCCGAGCGTGTCGTCACCAGCTTCCGGTTGGTCTTGTTCCACGGAGTAGATGGAGAGAGAGAAGCGGAAGAGGGGAAGGAAGGGGTGGACAGTGCAGATTAAGGTATCTCCCTTTTCTCCATTAGGAGATAAAGGTACAAGCCATCCTAGAGTCAGCATTCCATGGTGTTGTGGCCATGCGTGCCATCACCAGCCTCCGGTCGGTCTTGTTCCAGGGAGTAGACAGAGAGAGGGGAGCAGAAGAGGGGAAGGAGGGGTGGAAAGTCCAAATGAAGATATCTCCCTTTCTCCATTAGGAGATAAAGGTACAAGCCATCCTAGAGGCAGCATTCTCCGGTGTTCTGGCCATACCTGCCATCACCAGCCTCCGGTCGGTCTTGTTCCAGGGAGTAGACAGAGAGAGGGGAGCAGAAGAGGGGAAGGAGGGGTGGAAAGCCCAGATAAAGATATCCATCTTTTCTCTCCCAGGAGATAGTGGTACAGGCCATTTCAGATGCAACACTCCGTGTGTGCCGTCACCAGCTTCCGATCAGTCTTGTTCTATCTCAGATGCAGGACTCTCCGGTGTTCTGTCCGAGCGTGTCGTCACCAGCTTCCGTTCGGTCTTGTTCCACGGAGTAAATGGAGAGAGGGAAGCGGAAGAGGGGAAGGAAGGGGTGGACAGTGCAGATTAAGGTATCTCCCTTTTCTCCATTAGGAGATAAAGGTACAAGCCATCCTAGAGTCAGCATTTCATGGTGTTGTGGCCATGCGTGCCATCACCAGTCTCCGGTCAGTCTTGTTCCAGGGAGTAGACAGAGAGAGGGGAGCAGAAGAGGGGAAGGAGGGGTGGAAAGTCCAGATAAAGATATCGATCTTTTCTCTCCCAGGAGATAGTGGTACAGGCCATTTCAGATGCAACACTCCGTGTGTGCCGTCACCAGCTTCCGATCGGTCTTGTTCTATCCCAGATGCAGGACTCTCCGGTGTTCTGTCCGAGCGTGTCGTCACCAGCTTCTGGTCGGTCTTGTTCCACGGAGTAGATGGAGAGAGGGAAGCGGAAGAGGGGAAGGAAGGGGTGGACAGTGCAGATTAAGGTATCTCCCTTTTCTCCATTAGGAGATAAAGGTACAAGCCATCCTAGAGGCAGCATTCTCTGGTGTTGTCGCTATGCGTGCCATCACCAGCCTCCGGTCGGTCTTGTTCCAGGGAGTACACAGAAAGAGGAGAGCAGAAGAGGGGAAGAGGAGGGTTGAAAGTCCAGATAAAGATATCCATCTTTTCTCTCCCAGGAGATAGTGGTACAGGCCATTTCAGATGCAACACTCCATGTGTGCCGTCACCAGCTTCCGATCAGTCTTGTTCTATCTCAGATGCAGGACTCTCCGGTGTTCTGTCCGAGCATGTCGTCACCAGCTTCTGGTCGGTCTTGTTCCACGGAGTAGATGGAGAGAGGGAAGCGGAAGAGGGGAAGGAAGGGGTGGACAGTGCAGATTAAGGTATCTCCCTTTTCTCCATTAGGAGATAAAGGTACAAGCCATCCTAGAGGCAGCATTTTCCGGTGTTCTGGCCATGCCTGCCATAACCAGCGTCCGGTCGGTCTTGTTCCAGGGAGTAGTCAGAAAGAGGGGAGCAGAAGAGGGGAAGGAGGGGTGGGAAGTCCAGATGAAGGTATCTGTCGTTTCTCTCCTAGAAGATAGTGGTACAGGCCATTTCAGATGCAACACTCCGTGTGTGCCGTCACCAGCTTCCGATCGGTCTTGTTCTATGGATTAGTTAGACAGGGAAAGAGAAGGGGGAGGGGTGGACAAGAGATATTAGTACACGCCATCTCAGATGCAGGACTCTCCGGTGTTCTGTCCGAGCGTGTCGTCACCAGCTTCCGGTCGGTCTTGTTCCACGGAGTAGATGGAGAGAGAGAAGCGGAAGAGGGGAAGGAAGGGGTGGACAGTGCAGATTAAGGTATCTCCCTTTTCTCCATTAGGAGATAAAGGTACAAGCCATCCTAGAGTCAGCATTCCATGGTGTTGTGGCCATGCGTGCCATCACCAGCCTCCGGTCGGTCTTGTTCCAGGGAGTAGACAGAGAGAGGGGAGCAGAAGAGGGGAAGGAGGGGTGGAAAGTCCAAATGAAGATATCTCCCTTTCTCCATTAGGAGATAAAGGTACAAGCCATCCTAGAGGCAGCATTCTCCGGTGTTCTGGCCATACCTGCCATCACCAGCCTCCGGTCGGTCTTGTTCCAGGGAGTAGACAGAGAGAGGGGAGCAGAAGCGGGGAAGGAGGGGTGGAAAGCCCAGATAAAGATATCCATCTTTTCTCTCCCAGGAGATAGTGGTACAGGCCATTTCAGATGCAACACTCCGTGTGTGCCGTCACCAGCTTCCGATCAGTCTTGTTCTATCTCAGATGCAGGACTCTCCGGTTTTCTGTCCGAGCGTGTCGTCACCAGCTTCCGTTCGGTCTTGTTCCACGGAGTAAATGGAGAGAGGGAAGCGGAAGAGGGGAAGGAAGGGGTGGACAGTGCAGATTAAGGTATCTCCCTTTTCTCCATTAGGAGATAAAGGTACAAGCCATCCTAGAGTCAGCATTTCATGGTGTTGTGGCCATGCGTGCCATCACCAGTCTCCGGTCGGTCTTGTTCCAGGGAGTAGACAGAGAGAGGGGAGCAGAAGAGGGGAAGGAGGGGTGGAAAGTCCAGATAAAGATATCCATCTTTTCTCTCCCAGGAGATAGTGGTACAGGCCATTTCAGATGCAACACTCCGTGTGTGCCGTCACCAGCTTCCGATCGGTCTTGTTCTATCTCAGATGCAGGACTCTCCGGTGTTCTGTCCGAGCGTGTCGTCACCAGCTTCTGGTCGGTCTTGTTCCACGGAGTAGATGGAGAGAGGGAAGCGGAAGAGGGGAAGGAAGGGGTGGACAGTGCAGATTAAGGTATCTCCCTTTTCTCCATTAGGAGATAAAGGTACAAGCCATCCTAGAGGCAGCATTCTCTGGTGTTGTCGCCATGCGTGCCATCACCAGCCTCCGGTCGGTCTTGTTCCAGGGAGTACACAGAAAGAGGGGAGCAGAAGAGGGGAAGAGGAGGGTTGAAAGTCCAGATGAAGATATCTCCCTTTTCTCCATTACGAGATAAAGGTACAAGCCATCCTAGAGGCAGCATTTTCCGGTGTTCTGGCCATGCCTGCCTTAACCAGCGTCCGGTCGGTCTTGTTCCAGGGAGTAGTCAGAAAGAGGGGAGCAGAAGAGGGGAAGGAGGGGTGGGAAGTCCAGATGAAGGTATCTGTCGTTTCTCTCCTAGAAGATAGTGGTACAGGCCATTTCAGATGCAACACTCCGTGTGTGCCGTCACCAGCTTCCGATCGGTCTTGTTCTATGGATTAGTTAGACAGGGAAAGAGAAGGGGGGAGGGGTGGACAAGAGATATTAGTACACACCATCTCAGATGCAGGACTCTCCGGTGTTCTGTCCGAGCGTGTCGTCACCAGCTTCCGGTCGGTCTTGTTCCACGGAGTAGATGGAGAGAGAGAAGCGGAAGAGGGGAAGGAAGGGGTGGACAGTGCAGATTAAGGTATCTCCCTTTTCTCCATTAGGAGATAAAGGTACAAGCCATCCTAGAGTCAGCATTCCATGGTGTTGTGGCCATGCGTGCCATCACCAGCCTCCGGTCGGTCTTGTTCCAGGGAGTAGACAGAGAGAGGGGAGCAGAAGAGGGGAAGGAGGGGTGGAAAGTCCAAATGAAGATATCTCCCTTTCTCCATTAGGAGATAAAGGTACAAGCCATCCTAGAGGCAGCATTCTCCGGTGTTCTGGCCATACCTGCCATCACCAGCCTCCGGTCGGTCTTGTTCCAGGGAGTAGACAGAGAGAGGGGAGCAGAAGAGGGGAAGGAGGGGTGGAAAGTCCAAATGAAGATATCTCCCTTTCTCCATTAGGAGATAAAGGTACAAGCCATCCTAGAGGCAGCATTCTCCGGTGTTCTGGCCATACCTGCCATCACCAGCCTCCGGTCGGTCTTGTTCCAGGGAGTAGACAGAGAGAGGGGAGCAGAAGAGGGGAAGGAGGGGTGGAAAGCCCAGATAAAGATATCCATCTTTTCTCTCCCAGGAGATAGTGGTACAGGCCATTTCAGATGCAACATTCCGTGTGTGCCGTCACCAGCTTCTGATCGGTCTTGTTCTATCTCAGATGCAGGACTCTCCAGTGTTCTGTCCGAGCGTGTCGTCACCAGCTTCTGGTCGGTCTTGTTCCACGGAGTAGATGGAGAGAGGGAAGCGGAAGAGGGGAAGGAAGGGGTGGACAGTGCAGATTAAGGTATCTCCCTTTTCTCCATTAGGAGATAAAGGTACAAGCCATCCTAGAGGCAGCATTCTCTGGTGTTGTGGCCATGCGTGCCATCACCAGCCTCCGGTCGGTCTTGTTCCAGGGAGTAGACAGAGAGAGGGGAGCAGAAGAGGGGAAGGAGGGGTGGAAAGTCCAGATAAAGATATCCATCTTTTCTCTCCCAGGAGATAGTGGTACAGGCCATTTCAGATGCAACACTCCGTGTGTGCCGTCACCAGCTTCCGATCAGTCTTGTTCTATCTCAGATGCAGGACTCTCCGGTGTTCTGTCCGAGCGTGTCGTCACCAGCTTCTGGTCGGTCTTGTTCCACGGAGTAGATGGAGAGAGGGAAGCGGAAGAGGGGAAGGAAGGGGTGGACAGTGCAGATTAAGGTATCTCCCTTTTCTCCATTAGGAGATAAAGGTACAAGCCATCCTAGAGGCAGCATTCTCTGGTGTTGTGGCCATGCGTGTCATCACCAGCCTCCGGTCGGTCTTGTTCCAGGGAGTAGACAGAGAGAGGGGAGCAGAAGAGGGGAAGGAGGGGTGGAAAGTCCAAATGAAGATATCTCCCTTTCTCTATTAGGAGATAAAGGTACAAGCCATCCTAGAGGTAGCATTGTCCGGTGTTCTGGCCATGCCTGCCATCACCAGCCTCCGGTCGGTCTTGTTCCAGGGAGTACACAGAAAGAGGGGAGCAGAAGAGGGGAAGGAGAGGGTTGAAAGTCCAGATGAAGATATCTCCCCTTTCTCCATTACGAGATAAAGGTACAAGCCATCCTAGAGGCAGCATTTTCCGGTGTTCTGGCCATGCCTGCCATCACCAGCCTCCGGTCGGTCTTGTTCCAGGGAGTAGTCAGAAAGAGGGGAGCAGAAGAGGGGAAGGAGGGGTGGGAAGTCCAGATGAAGGTATCTGTCGTTTCTCTCCTAGGAGATAGTGGTACAGGCCATTCCAGATGCAACACTCCATGTTTGCCGTCACCAGCTTCCGGTCCGTCTCGTTCTATGGATTAGTTATAGACAGGGAAAGAGAAGAGGGGAGGGGTGGATAAGAGACAGTGGTACACGCCATCTCAGGTGCAGGACTCTCCGGTGTTCTGTCCATGTGTGTCGTCACCAGCTTCCGTTCAGTCTTGTTCCACGAAGTAGATGGAGAGAGGGAAGCGGAGGAGGGGAAGGAAGCGATGGACTCCCGAGGCAAAGGTATCTCCCTTTTCTCCATTAGGAGATAAAGGTACAAGCCATCCTAGAGGCAGCATTCTCTAATGTTTTGGCAATGCATGCCATCACCAGCCTCCAGTCAGAGAGAGGGGAGGAGAAGAGGTGAGGGTCGGGATGGACCGTCCATTCTAGAGGCAGCACTTTCTGGTGTTCCGGCCATGCTTGCCTTCACTAGCTTGAGGTCGTTCTTGTTCTGGGGAGCAGCCAGATGAAGTGTAGGGATATAGGGGAGGAAGTCCAGATGAAGGTACCTCACTTGTCTCCTCTAGGAAATAATGGTACAGGCCATCCTAGAGGAAGCAATATCCCATGTTCTGGCCATGCATCCCATTCCTAACCTCAGGTCGGTCATGTTCCAGGGAGCAGCCAGAGAGAGGGGAGGGATAGAGAGAAGTGGGATGGGGGTGGGAGTATTCAACTGGAGGGTTTAAATGGGATTTTGGTCCTGCCACAAATTAGATATCTTTTCACTCTCTCTGAAGGATTAGCTGTACACAGTATGGTTTCTGCAGTTTTTTTTTTGTCCTTTCTTCTTTTTTATTGTTTGTATTATTTTTGATGTTTGTTTATTACATTGTGATTGCCAAGAAGTTGAATTAATTAATATACTTATTACACCTAATAAGAATGGATGACTCATTAAAGGTTTTGTATTGCATTGTCTTAAGATTTCATTTTTGTCTTTAAAATATTTCTTTGCATCAGGCTTATTAGTGGTGGGAGTATCGAACTGGTGGGTTTAAATGACATCTCTGTCGGTACTGCCACAAATCAGATATCTTTTTACTCTCTCTGAAGGATTAGCTTCTATACAGGATGGTTGCTGCTGGCCACCAAAAATGAAAGTTGTGGGTGGGGGGGACCATCTGCCATTATAGAATCTTAGAATCATAGAGTTGGAAGGGGCCATACAGGCCATCTAGTTCAACCCCCTGCTCAACGCAGGATTAGTCCTAAGCATCCTAAAGCATCCAAGAAAAGTATGTATCCAACCTTTGCTTGAAGACTTATAACTCCCACTAAATTAGAACTGCTTGTTTTTATTATTCTTGGTGTTTGTTGGTTTGGTGGGGTATATAGGTGTTTTCTTTGCGGTTGTTTTTTATTGTTCATAGGTGTCTGACACCGGCCCCTGCTGGTTCCTGGTGGTCAGTTGATCCCCATTGAGAGGTTGTCTGTGGAAAGGAGCGTTTGCCATTGGGAAGTTGTTGTATTATGGGGGTAAATAGGATTTCCCCCCCTTGTTTATTATTGCAGTTGTTTTTTATTGTTCTTTTTTGTTGGTTGGATGGATCTGTTTGTTGGTGTATATAGGTGTGTTCTGTTGTTATTTATCATTAAGATTTATAGGATTGAAGTCATCTTGGGGCAGTGTACAGCATTATGGGATAAAACTATCAAAACACAAAACTATTTAAAAATCAGTTAGCTAGTTAGTCTTTCCCCCATGGTTTGTTTGATATTGTAAGAGTTGTTTATTTTTATTGTTTTTTAATATTCTTCATCTTTTTAAATTAATTGGATTGTTGGTTTGATTGGTTCGTTTGTTGGCAAATTCATTCATTCATTCATTCATTCATTCATTCATTCATTCATTCATTCATTCATTCATTCATTCATTCATTCATCACCCTCTTTGAGGGGCCCAGGGTGTGTTCTTTGGTTTATACTTGTTTTGAATAATATAGAGTAGAAAGAAGAGAAATGGCATGGAGTAGTTTTCAGCTAATATTGGGCAGGGGGACTCCAAACCCATCTTCCCATCCAGGGTTGGGGAGCAAGGGGCTGCTCTGGCCTACACTGAAGAGTTGTTTTGGGGGAGGATTGTGATTATGGAACTCTTGACATAGGCCTTTGTGGGTTCCTGTCAGTTGAGCCCCATTCTGAGATTGCCTGTGGAGAGGAGGAGCCATTGGAGACTGGGATTATAGTTGTAAATAATTTTTTTGTCCTTACTTTTTTTTTTAGTTGTTCTGTCCGTGCGTGCCGTCACCAGCTTCCAGTCGGTCTTGTTCCATGGAGTAAATGGAGAGAGGGCAGCAGAAAAGGGGAAGGAGGGGGTAGAAAGTCCAGACAAAGGTATCTCCCTTTTTCCCCTTAGGAGATAAAGGCACAAGCCATTCTAGAGGCAGCATTCTCCAGTGTTCTGGCCATGCGTGCCATCACCAGCCTCCGGTTGGTTAGGTTCCATGGAATCGCCAGAGAGAGGGGAGAAGAGGGGAGGGAGGGAGTGGACAGTCCAGATGAACATATCTGCATTTTCCACCCTAGGAGATAATTTAACAGGCCGTCTGAGATGAAGCATCCTCCGGTGTTCCGGCCATGTATGCCACCAGTAGCCTCCGGTTGGTCTTGTTCTGGGGAACAACCAGATGGAGCAGTTACAGAGAGGGGAGGAGAAGGGGGGAGGGGGTGGACAGTCCAGATGAAGGTATCTCCCTTTTCTCCCTTAGGAGATAATGGTACAAACTATTCTAGAGGCAGCACCTTCGGGTGTTCTGGCCAAGCATGCCATCACTAGCCTGAGGTTGTTCCTGTTCTGGGGAGCAGCCAGATGGAGGGCAGGGATAGAGGGGAGGAAGTCCAGATGAAGTTACCTCACTTTTCTCCCCTAGGAGATAACTGTACAGGGCATCCTAGAGGTAGCAACCTCCCATGTTTTGGCCATGAGTGCCATCACTAACCTCAGGTCAGTCATGTTCCAGGGAGCAACCAGAAAGAGAGGAGGAGTAGAGAAGAGGGAGATGATGGACAGTCCAGATGAAGTTATGTCACTTTTCTCCCTTAGGAGTGAAAAGTGCAGGCCATCCTAGAGGAAGCAATTCTGTGTTCTGGTCATGTGTGACATCACCAACCTCAGGTCAGTCTTTTTCCAGGGAGCAGCCAGTGGGAGGGGACAGAAGAGGGGATGGGATAGACAGTCCTGAGGAAGGTAACTCCCTGTTGCAGGCCATCTTGGAGATAGTACTTTCTCAGACTTCTCCATAGCAATAGTCTCTATTGGGCTATTGCTTTCCTTACTATTTCTATTAACATTACTTATTTACACAATGCTGACTTTATTTGCAAGATTTGAGCTCTAGATCCAGTCTCTAAATTCGGGATTATTAGCTGAAGGATTTAAGAGGTCAAAATGTACTCGGGTAAACCAGTTTCTTCCCTCATCAGAAGTTCTACTAGGTAAAGCTAGGATTCAGCTCAAGAATATATCTTGAACAGCCTAGATATGATGCTTTTTCTTCCCCAGACCTCAACTCCATACATTTGATGGGGGCTGACCTTGAACTATAGTTTATGGATGAAGTCAATATGGAAAACCACCTTTTGTATCTTAAAACTTCAAAATAAGACCCACTAGGCTTGTTGCAGAGGTCCTGATGGTGTCCAATAACGTTTACAATTCAAGTTCTCACTAATTTTGATACCAATAGAACTTGGGGGCTTTCCGCACCGGGATCCTTATAGCAAATTGTTTGCTGAATGAAAAATCGCCATTTAAAATAGTGGAATTCGTCATTATGCATACCTGACTTTGTAGTGGAATCCAGTTGTGTTTCCATCGTTTCCCATAAGCTTCCGGTCTCAGCAAAAATCGCTAGAAAGGAAGCGCTATTGCCAAGCTCGTCCCGCCCCTGGCCGTCAAGCAGCCAATGGGCAGCCGTTAGCATGCTCCCAAACAGCCCCTTTCCCTTTAAGAAAGATTTAAAAAAAAAAACACCCATTGCAACGAATATGTGTTGATTCGTTGCAACGGAGAGACCCATCCAGCTGGCAGGTGTGTTTGAGCTGTCGTTTCATCGTTGCCACGCTCCCTCCGAGTGAAAAAAAAAAATCCCCCCCCCCTCACGGGCCCGATTTTCAGCCAAAAACAGTGTAAAAAATAAAGGGAAAATACATCAGCAAACTCTGTTGTTTGTGCTTAGTGACTAAACAGCTCTGGGGAGGGACTGAAGCTGGGGAAGCCTCTAAACAGAGGCTCGCTGGTGGGTTGATCCCCGCTCGCTCGGAGAAAAAAAAATGGCGATCGCTTCGCCGGAAGATCAGAGGAGAGAGCCAGGGGGAGGGACTTTGTAGAAACCACAACAATGGTAACGCACAGAACTTTCCGGCTAGTGTTGCAGATTGGTTGCAGGAGTGTAGCGCTTTCCGGAGGGTGAATCCACTTTTGGGGATTTCCCTGAAAGCGCTACAAGGAAGCGCTTTTTGCGGATCGGTTTCAGGTGTGTGGCAGATTGTCAACGACGTTGTGCATAATGGCAAATCAGTAGCGTTTTCAATTGGCAACCATTGTGCGATTTTGAAGGTGTGCGAAAAGCCCCTTGAATTCTATTGCATTGGCTATTATTTAAGATATAAGAATGTCAGCATTTAAATCAACTGATACAAAAGCAGCCAGACCTCAACACCCCCATACCTTTGTGGGCATCTTGGCTGCAGGGATTGAAAAGGCCCTTTGACCCTGAACAGAAAGGTAATCCTGCCCCTGAATCCATGTTTCCTGCAGAAGATTAATGTCATGACCTTGCAAAAACTATAAAAAGTCAGTGTCAAAAAACATATCCCTCCACTTCTTCAAATGATCCAGAACAAAAACTTTAATTGTCAATACTCCTTTGTGATCTTATTCAGGACTCTCTCTGGATCCATTATACTTAAGTATAATTTTTATCTACTGTAATCTGTATTTTATATTTTGTTGTACGTCACCCTGAGCTAGAAATCTCTTAAGCTAAACTATCTCTATGTACATCTCCTGCTTGGCTGTGGTAGTCCTGTTGATAATCCTGAGCATACGGGGAGCACCCATCCGGTCTTAATTGAAGGTAGTTGAAGAGTTGTCATCTCCACTCTGAGGCTTGGTGGATAATACTGGACAGCTGCAATACTTATACTAGCCCTCTGTAAGTCATCTCTTTAGAGGACTTCATCATCTCATCTCATCTCATAGTTAATAAAACACTTGGGTTTGTCCCCATGGGCCTCCCTGCCAGGGGCAAGTTCAGCTAGCTCCCAAAGGTCTTTAGGTTTTTCTCCTGTTTTGAGTCAGCAAGAAATTGTAGTACTGGCACAGGCATGGGTATCTTTCCAGTCTCTACCTCAAGAGTCTCTCTGCTTTTCTGAGTAGTTGCTGTGATTACAGCATCTGTGGCTGCTTTCTCTCTGGTAACTGGTGAGGCTGGTCATAATGTTAACAGTTGCAGCCTTCCCAGGAAGGTCACTGCCCCATAAAATTGGGGCTTCTAGTTTTTCCCATACACCTGCTAGAAAAGAACCACTGTAACTTGCATGCAAGAGCAGGAGAAACCCCAGAGGGCAGACAGAGGGGAAAAGAGATATATGCCAGGAGGTAAGATGCAGGGAGGGGTAGTAAAAATCCCAGGGACCAGTCTACTGTGAACTTACCTTGTGATACCCTTGTAGGAAGAAGCCGACCAGGAGGCAGTAGGAGCCAAGAACGACAAGACTGGATTCAAGCCTGGAAGAGAAGCTGTTAGGAGGGGTGGGGTTAAAGTAACTTCAGGTGATTGAGGGAGGAGGAGTTAGGATAGGAAAAGGGTTATAAAAAGGAAGCAGGTGAGAGGCAGAGGTGGTGGTGGTGGTGGGGGGAAAGGCTGAGAAAGGGAGGGGACCAAGGAACTGAAGAAGCAGAGCAACAGAAACCTGAGAGAGGAGTCTTGTGAGACTTCTAGGCCTCTACCAATCCAGAACAGCCAGCATTGTGGAGGGCAGAAGAGTCAGCAGTTGGGAAAGGAGAGATTCTCAGAAGATATCCAGTGACTCTAATAGCTCAGACTCTGGCTCTTTGGAGGGGTCAGCTAGGAGCATGATAGAAAACCCTGACTTGGTTCTTTCTGCACCAACTGTTGTATCTATGCAAGCTCCAGAATGATGGCAAACCTTTGCGGGAGTCTTATTGTTGTAGGGGGAGGGGGCAGGACTGGCTACTTTGGGGTATCCTGAAAAACCTTGCAGATACAGCCCTGTTGAAGTTGACTCCCTGGTGCAGCCCATCTTGGAGATAGTACTTACTGGCCTTCTGGCCATGCATGCTATCACTGGCCACAGATTGGTCTTGTTCCAGAGAGCAGTCAGAGGGAGGGGAAGGATGGAATTAGGGTGGGGCTGTGGGTTGGGCTTACAGAGAAATAAGCAGGAAGGCCAGACAAAGGTCTCCCACCACTGAGGATAGGAAGAAATCACTGCCCCCTGAGCCTTCAGAAGTATCTGTGGGCCCATGACTGGGATGTGAGCCATGTTGGAGCTCTTTTGAGGACTTTACTCCACCTTCCTGAAGAGCAACTCAGGCAGAGAGCTTATAAAAGGGTGAATCTGGCTGGACTTCCTCTAGGTTTCCTGTTGCTTCCCTCCAGTCTGTAATTGCCCCAATGCCTGGAGCTATCCCATGGGAAATGTGTGCTGGGTGGAAGTGGGGGGGATCACTGCTGCTGAATTAATTGGCACACCACAGTGTCCAATCCTCTGCCCCTTCTTTGTAGCCACTTCCAGTCTCCACTGGATGAAGACCATCAGAGGTTCCTCATGTCTTTGGTGACTCAGCTGGTATGGATGGGGAGCCTGGGCTCAGAGGGTGTGGCAAGGTAGGTTCCCTTTGGACTGCCTTCAGAAGACCACAGCCAAGGTATCTCTATAACTGGGATGGGTAGCAGCTTGTATTTCCTGTGAGTACAAAAGCAGCTACAGTTCCCCTGTCTTTCTAAGACACATGACCTTTTTTGGCCCAGAGGATCACCTATACCCTCTCTCTTTCACCAAACCTTCATCTCAGACCTCTCTGCTATTCCTGTCTCCCTCTTTTTAACTGTTCTTCTTGGAATTCTCTCTTAGAACCCTCCAAGGTCCCTCCCACCTCCTCCAGGAGTACCCCTCCCACTAGGAATGCCTAAGTCCTATATGGTTCCCTTTGGTCTCCTAAGTAATTGGGTCGGTCACATGTGTCCATCTTTTGGAAATTATTGTAGATGGTGAAGTTTGCTCAGACTTTCCCATAGCTTCTATACGGCTATTGCTTTCATTGTTATTTCAGTTAACTTTACTTATCTACATGATGCTGAATTTATCTGAAAGATTTGAGATCTATCAGTCTGGGCATCACTTTTGAATAGCCCATCTCTAAATTTGGGATTATTAGTTGAAGGGTTTGAGGTACAAGAAGACTACTAATAAGGCTATAATGTGCTGGATCCTTAGATAGCATGATATTAAAAGGCTGATGGCTAAACTTGTTTCAGTTAGCTGACCTATGTGTTTTCCACAATTTTAGAACTGTAAAATGTACTCAGGTAAACCAGTTTCTTCCCTCATCAGAACTGCAGAAGTTAAAATTAGGTTAAAATTAGGGCCTAGTCTGCATACAATAGATAATGCACTTTCAATGTGTTTTCGCGGCTGGATTTTCCTGTGCAGAACAGGAAAATCTACTTCTAAAGTGCACTGAAAGTGCATTATCGCATGTGTGCAGACTAGGCCTAGGATTCATCTCAAGAATAAATTTTGAACTGTTTCTAGCCTAGATATGATGCTCTCCTTCCCTTCCCAGACCTCAACTCCATACAAGTGATGGGGGATGACCCTGAACCCACTAGGCTTGTTGCAGAGATCCTGATAATGTCCAGTAAAGTTTGCAATTCAAGTTCTCACTAATTCTGATACCAATAGAAACTGAAAATTATTGCACTGGCTATTTTCTAAGATAAGAATAACATTTAAATCAACTGATACAAAAGCAGCCAGACTTTGACACCCTCATCCCTTTGTGCCTATCTTGGCTGCAGGGACTGAAAAGGCCTTGTGACCCTGAACAGAAAGGTAATCCTGCCCTTCAACCCATGTTTCCTACAAAAAAATAATGTAATGAGCTTGCAAAAACTTTAAAAAGTCACTGTCATATAACTTATTCCTCCACGCCTTCAAATGGTCCAAAACAGAAACTTTGCTTGTCATGACTAATTTGTGATCTTATTTAGGTATCTCTATGTATCCAGGAATACCCATCCATTATTATTAAGTGTAATTCTTATCTACTGTAATCGGTCTTTTATATTTTGTTGTATTTTGCCCTGAGCCAGCTCACTGTGGGGGACAATTTAAAGACATAGTAAGCTAGACTGAACTTTCTGCATCTAAGGCTCCTGCTTGGCTCTGGTAGTCTTGCTGATAATGCTGAGCATAGGGGAGTACCCATCCTGTCTTAGTTGAAGGCAGCAGAAGTTAATCAAGTTGTTGCCTCCATTCTGAGGCTGGGTGGATAACCACCGGACAGCTGCAATAGTTGCACTAGCCCTCCATAAGTCATCACTGTAAAAGGCTTGATTGTTAGTAATACTTGGGGTTTGTGCCCTTGGGCCTCCCTACCACGGGCAAGTCTATTAGCCCCCAAAAGGTCTTTAGGCTTTTGTCCTGTGGTTGGTCAGCAAGAAATTATAGTGCTGGCACAGGCATCTGTACATTTCCAGTCTCTACCTCGGGGGTTTTTCTGCTTTACTGAGCAGTTGCTGAGGTTACAGCATCTGTGGCTGCATTCTCTCTGCTACCTGGTGCAACTGGTCATAATGTCAACTGTTTCAACCTTCCCAGGAAGGTCATTGCACAATAAAATGGGGGCTTCTAGTTCTTCCCTTACTCCCGCTAGAAAATAAACACTGCAACTTAGAGAAAGCACCCTCTGGTCTTCTGGCTATGCATGCCATCACCTGCCTCTGGTTGGTCTTGTTCCAGGGAGCAGTCGGGGAGGGGAAGGGAAGAGGGGAGGGAGGGGGTGGACAGTCATGATGAAGGTAACTCCCTGGTGCAGCCCATCTCGGAGGTAGTACTTACTGGTCTTCTGGCCATGTATCCCATCACCGGTCTCAGGTCGGTCTTGTTCCAGGCAGCAGTCAGAGGGAGGGGAGGGATGGAATTAGGGTGGGACTTTGAGGTGGGCTTACAGAGAAATGAGCAGGACAGCCCAGACGAAGATATCCCACCACTGAGGATGGGAAGAAATCACTGCCCCCTGAACCTTCAGACAGATGTGTGGGCCCATGACTGGGATGTGAGCCATGTTGAAGCTCTTTTGAGGACATTGCTCCAACTTCCTGAAGAGCAACTCGGGCACAGATCTAAAGGGAGAGGATCTGTGTGGACTTTCTCTAGGTTTCGTGCTGCTTCCCCCCAGGCTGTAATTGCCCCAGTGCCTGTAGCTTTTTTTGCGGGACACGTGTGCTGAGTGGAAGTGGGGGGAGAATCACTGCTGCTGATCCAATGCTCCCCCCCTCTTTGCAGCCTCTTCCATCCTCCACTGGATGAGGACCACCAGATGTCCCTCGTGTAATTGGCGACTCAGCTGGTGTGGATGGGGAGCCTGGGGTCAGAGGATGTGGCCCTGCCAGGTAGATTCCCTTTGGACTGCCTTCAGAAGACCACAGCCAAGGGGTTGGCTGGTCTCTTGACTGGGACGGGGACTAGTCTGTATTTCCTGTGAGTACAAAAGGAGCTACAGTTCCCCTGTCTTTCTAAGATACATGACCTTGTTTGGCCCAGAGGATCTCCTATACCCTCTCTCTTCTACCAAAACCTCCATCTCAGACCTCTCTCCAGTGCCTACCTCCCTCTTCCTCTGACTTCTTATCTCGCATTCTTTATCTAACTGCTCTTCTTGGAATCCTCTCTTCTTAGAACCCTCCAAGGCCCCTCCCACCTCCTCCAGGAGTGCCCCTCCCACTAGGAATTCCTAGGTCCTCTGTGGCAGGGATAGTCAACCTGTGGTCCTCCAGATGTTCATGGACTACAATTTTAGAACTGCAAATGCTGGCAGGGGCTCATTGGAATTGTAGTCCATGAACATCTGGGGGACCACAGGTTGACTACCCCTGCTCTATGGCTCCCTTTGGGCTCCTAAGTAATTAGGTCAGTTACAAGTGTCCCTCTTTTGGAAATTATTGCAGATGGCGAAGTTTGCTCAGACTCCCCATAGTTATAGTCTCTATTTGACTATTGCTTTCATTATTATTTCGGTTAACTTTACTTATTTACTTGATACTGACTTTATTTGCAAGATTTGAGGTCTATTAGTCTGGGCATCACTTTTGAAGGTTCAATCTCTAAATTTGGGATTATTAGTTGAAGTTTTTAAGAGGCCATCGGGGATGGAGTACTGTACAAGAAGACTATTAATAAGGCTATACTGTGTTGGATCCTTAGATAGCATGATATTAAATGACTGGTGGCTAAACTTGTTTGAGTTAGCTGACCTATGTCCTTTCCACAATTTTAAAATTGTGAAATATACTTTCTATTAACGTTACTTATTTACACAATGCTGACTTTATTTGCAAGATTTGAGCTCTAGATCCAGTCTCTAAATTCGGGATTATTAGCTGAAGGATTTAAGAGGTCAAAATGTACTCGGGTAAACCAGTTTCTTCCCTCATCAGAACTTCAGTTCTACTAGGTAAAGCTAGGATTCAGCTCAAGAATATATCTTGAACAGCTTCTAGCCTAGATATGATGCTTTTTCTTCCCCAGACCTCAACTCCATACATTTGATGGGGGCTGACCTTGAACTATAGTTTATGGATGAGGTCAATATGGAAACCTCCCTTTGTATATTAAAACTTCAAAATAAGACCCACTAGGCTTGTTGCAGAGGTCCTGATGGTGTCCAATAAAGTTTACAATTCACATTCTCACTAATTTTGATACCAATAGAAACTGAAAATTATTGCACTAGCTATTTTCTAAGATAAGAATATCATTTAAATTAACTGATACAAAAGCAGCCAGACCTCGCCACCCCCATCCCTTTGTGCCTATCTCAGCTGCAGCCCTTCATATGTCGTCTCTGTAGAAGTAATATAACACTTGGGTTTGTCCCCTTGGGCCTCCCTGCCAAGAGCATGTTCAGCTAGCCCCGAAAAGATCTTTAGACTTTTGTCCTGTTGTTGGTCGGCAAAAAATTGTAGTGCTGGCACAGGCATGGGTATCTTTCCAGTCTCTGCCGCAAGAGTTTCTCTGCTTTTCTGAGCAGTTGCTGAAATTACTGGGGTTATAGCGTCTGTGGCTACTTTCTCTCTGGTAACTGGTACAGCAGGTAATAATTTTAACAGTTGCAGCCTTCCCAATAAAATGGGGGCTCCTAGTTCTTCCCATACTCCTGCTAGAAAAGAATGACTGTAAACTTAAAGGAAGCACTGTCTGGTCTTCTGGCTATGCATGACATTACCAGTCTCAGGTTGGTCTTGTTCCAGGGAGCAGTCAGAGGGAGGGGAGGGGAAGATGGGAGGGAAGGGGTAGACAGTCCTGATGAGGTTATTCCCTGGTGCAGCCCATCTTGGAGATAGTACTTACTGGTCTTCTGGCCATACATGCTATCAACGGCCTCAGGACAGTCCAGATGAAGGTATCCCACCACTTAGTATGGGAAGGAATTGCTGCCCCCTGAACCTTCAGAAGGATCTGTGGGCCCAGGACTGGGACGTGAGCCATGTTGGAGCTCTTTTGAGGATTTTGCTCCACCTTCCTGAAGAGCGACTCAGGCAGAGAGCCATAGGGGAGAAGATCTGTTGGACTTACTCTAGGTTTCCTGCTGCTTCCCCCCTGTCTGTAATTGCCCCAGTGCCTGTAGCTATCCCATGGGATACATGTGCTGGGTGGGAGGGTGGATCACTGCTGTTGAATCACTTGGCACACCACAGTGTCCAACCCTCCCCTCTCTTTGCAGCCTCTTACATCCTCCACTAGAATTGAACCACCAAATGTCCCGCATGTCCTTGTAGACTCAGCTGGTGTGGATGGGGGAGCCCAGGGTCAGAGGATGCGGCCAGCCAGGTGGATTCCCTTTGGACTGCCTTCAGAAGACCACAGCCAAGAGGGCGGCTGGTCTCTTGATGACTGGGACAGGGACGAGCTTGTATTTCCTGTGAGTACAAAAGGAGCTACAGTTCCCCTGACTTTCTAAGATACATGACCTTGTTTGGCCCGGAGGATCTCCTATACCCTCTCTCTTCCACCAAACCTCCATCTCAGACCTCTCTCCAGTGTCTGCCTCCCTCTTCCTCTGACTTCTTATCTCGCATTCTTTCTCTAACTGCTCTTCTTGGAATCCTCTCTTCTTAGAACCCTCCAAGGCCCCTCCCACCTCCCCCAGGAGTGCCCCTCCCATTAGGAATTCCTAGGTCCTATATGGTTCCCTTTGGGCTCCTAAGTAAATGGGTCGGCTACATGTGTTTCTCTTTTGGAAGTTATTGCAGAAGTTGAAGGGGCTTTTTGCACGCCTTCAAAATAGCACAATGGTTGCCAATTGAAAACGCTACTGATTTGCTGTTTTGCACAACGTCGTCGAAAATCTGCCACACACCTGAAACCAATCTGCAAAAAGCGCTTCCTTGTAGCGCTTTCAGGGAAATCCCCAAAAGTGGATTCACCCTCCGGAAAGCGATACAGTCCTGCAACCAATCTGCAACACTAGCGAAAAAGACCTGTGCGTTAACATTGTTGCGGTTTCTACAAAGTCCCTCCCCCTGGCTCTCTTCTCTGATCTTCCGGCGAAGCGATCGCCATTTTTTTTTTCTCCGAGCGAGCGGGGATAAACGCACCAGCGAGCCTCTTTCTGTTTAGAGGCTTCCCTGGCTTCAGTCCCTCCCCTTTAGTCACTAAGCACAAACCACAGAAAAGCACGTTTGCTGAAGTATTTTCCCTTTATTTTTTACACATTCATTCAGCCGAAAATCTGGCCCGTGAGAGGGGGGGGGGGTTTCACTCAGAGGAAGCGTGGCAACGATCAAACGACAGCTCAAACACACCAGGTAGCTGGATGGGTCTCTCCGTTGCAACGAATCTACCCACATTCGTTGCTATGTGTCTGTTTTTTTTTTTTTTAAACCTTTCTTAAAGGGAAAGGGGCTGTTTGGGAGCATGCTAACGGCTGCCCATTGGCTGCTTGACGGCCAGGGGCGGGACGAGCTTGGCAATAGCGCTTCCTTTCTAGCGATTTCTGCCAAGACCGGAAGCCTGTGGGAAACGCTACAAAATGCAACTGGATTCCACTACAAAGGCAGGTATGCATAACGATGAATTCCACTACTTTAAATGGCGATTTTTCATTCAGTGACCAATTTGCAACAAAGATCCCGGTGCGTAAAGCCCCAAAGTTTTTTCAGACTGTATTGGCTGTCTGTGGCTTCTAGCCCAGTATTTGTTTCATTTCTCCACTTATCCCGTACATAATATTATAAATCTAGCCTGCCCCACAATCCTTTTGTCTAAGCTAGAAACCCCCAAAGTTTCCTGCTAGAGAACAGGCTTCAGTCCCCCAATGGTATCGGCTGCCCTAACCATTCTGTACCTTTCTGTCATCCATGAAATTTATTTGCAAAGTGTGGGGGCCAGAACTTTTACCAGGTATTACAGATTCAGTAATGAACCTACTAAAAACAACCCTGATCCGAGAAGCAAGCTGCAGTCCTAAGGACACTTCCCTCGGAGGAATTCACTTTGAATAAAATGGGACTTTCTTCTGACTGAGACGCAATTTAGGAAATACCTGGATATTTGAGGGGTTGACCTTGAGGAGGGTGAGAGTTAGGGAGGGACATAATGCCGTCAAGTCCACCTTCTAAAAGAGCCATTTTCTCCAGGTGAACTGTTCTCTATCACCTGGCGATCAGATGTAATCCGAAGAGAGCTTCAGCTATCACCTGAAGGTTATGACAAAAAAAAAATTGGCCCAACAGTACAGATTGAAGCAAGTTTGAGGCAAAAAGAACAAGATTTACTATAGAATTGATAGTACTGAATAGATAGTTCAAAAAAGGTAAACAATACTTTCCCACCTAAATATTATTCCATAAATCTATTGGTTTGATAAGATCCTCTTGTGGCGCAGGGTGGTAAGGCAGCAGACATGCTGTCTGAAGCTCTGACCACCAGGCTGGGAGTTTGATCCCAGCATCCGGCTCAAGGTTGACTCAGCCTTCTATTCTTCCGAGGTCAGTAAAATGAGTACCCTGCTTGCTGGGGGGTAAAAGGTAACGACTGGGGAAGGGTATGGCAAACCACCCTGTATTGAGTCTGCCAAGAAAACGCTAGAGGGCGTCACCCCAAGGGTCAGGCATGACTCGGTGCTTGCACAGGGGATACCTTTACCTTCCCCCCACCTTTATTGGTTTGATAAGAACTGATACATTCCAACAAAAATGGAAAGTCAGTCATGGAAAATCAATGGAATGCCCAGTGCAGTCGATTTTGACTTTGATCCAACCTTCCTGAGGACTTGACACTGCTTCCGAAGATTAATTTCTTCATAGGAGCTTCTGGTCAAAATCGATTATGCCGTAGGCCATTAGACTGACTCTCTGTGATTGTGTTTCCATCTTTGTTGGAATTTATCAGTTCTTATGAGACCAACAGATTTATGAAATAATTTCAGGGTGGAAAATATTATTTATCTTTTTGAAGGATTTGTTCAAGACTTTCAAGTATGCCTTGTTCTTTTCATCTCAGGCGGTTTTTCCATTGCTTCAGCCACCCGGAGGTTGGCAACCCAAGTCTTAAAGAGCTGCGCAAGCAGGCGGGAATGCGCAGGGGACTTTCTTTTCCTTAGCATGCGCATGGCTCATCAATATACATGTTGCCCACCAGTGTCCATCAGTTCCGTCAAGGAGCAAATCGGGGCTCCCTGGGGCCATTTCTATTTGGGAAAGTGGTGTGCAGGGAAGGTTGTGAAGCGCCTTCAGGCCATACACTGTGGCCCTAACATGAATGAGGCTCCAACTAAATTCGGAGCATGGTGTTCCCAGTGGAAGTCTGACTGAGGGGGCCCATGCAGTGGATCCATGGGGGCCATAAAGACTTTGGAAACTGTAAATTGATCAATTTTACTGGTTCATTTCTTCCCAGTCTTTTCCTTTGCTCTCTTTCTTGCTTGGATTTATAAATCCAGAACTTCCCAAGTATGGTCAAGGGCAGCCTGCAAGCAAGCAAGAAAACAGCCATACAAACAATGCTCACTATGCAGTCCTTTCTTTTCCAGCTGAGGACAGGAAATGTGTGCAGCTAGGGGAAACAGGAAAGGACGGGCGGTACGGATCTCAGCCAACATTGCTCTGCCAGCCTTGGGTCACTTTGGTGGCGTCGCTCAGACGGGTGGCCACATTTTAGCCACTGATGGGGGAGGTCCAAGAAGCAGGAATGGATAAGGTAAGCATGGGGATGGAGTATTGGGAGAGGGGCTTCTTGGTGCTGCTGATTTTGTGGTGTCTCCTTGATCATTTCTCTTCACCTCCACACTTGCTTCCGTCTTAGCACCTTTATTGGCATGATACAAAGAAGACCCGGTTGACAAGTTAGCAACAAACATACATTAGAGGAATTTTCAGTTAGTATCATAATTGCTCTGGCGAATAAACTGAACGCTCTGTAGAAATCTCGCTGTCTTCTCCGTTCTCTCAGGCTTCATGCCAACAAAAAGACTATAGAGTCTTATTGAATAAGATATAAAATTTCCATTGAAATTCATTAAAGGTGCTATAAAGCATCATATGAACCAAAGTCTCTATCACCAGCACCACACGAGCATAATCTCTCTTCAGCAGGTATCTCCTGGAATCCGCCTTCCAAAACTGCTGAAGGCATGACGTTGAACCTTGCCTGAGAGATGACTCTACACAGATTTGGACTAATTAAAATATTAACATTTGGCCCAGATGGGGGAAAACACCAAGGATCAGGAATCCACACTTAATTTAATGTCCATAAACAGTGACTATGTCTGATCCTCATCTCATGCCAGCCTTACCTATAGGAGGAGGGGACAGGTGGTGAACTATTTAGGATGACTCCGCCCCGAATCCACATTCTGTTTGAATTACCCCCCCCCCTCTGTTTTAGGGCTTTTCTCCCTTTTACACATATTTGTGTATTTGAGAGCAGTTCTGTCAAAGTTCTCTCAGGATATTCTCTCTCAGATTCACCAGCTATTACATATAGGTAGAGACTGGAGGTTGTTGCCAGGAAAGGCTAGTTAGGGTCAAGGTGCAGAAGGAACTGAACAATAAATATAGCTAAAATGGGAATTCCCAGACTTTTTTGGGCTGCCATCCCCTTGGCTGCCAGGACCCAAACCAGAGTGCCCCCCCCCCCAATACAAACACATGTCTTTCCTGGTATTCTGTCTACTGCAAATTCAAAACATACTATATTGTCTATGCTTCTTCTTTGGTTGTTGTGCAATGATCATAGTTTAATCTGGGAAATAATATATAAATTATTTGTGAAAGCCAGTTGTAAAAGCCACGTGTCCTCATGTGGGAGAAAGACAGATGGGGAAAGAGAGGCAAGCAATGGAAAACCCCATGGCCAGGAGCAAGCAGGAGAAGGCTTTTCCAGCCTCCCAAAGATGGAGACTTTGGGGGAAGGGTTGCCAGCCCTGGGTGAAGAAATTCCTGGAACCTGGGAAGGACGGAGTCTGAGGAGGGGAAGGAGCTCAGCAGGAATACGGTCCCCTCCAAGCCACCATCTGAAGCTGCCATTGTCTTCAGGAAGCTAAGCAGGGTCAGCACTGGGATGGGAGACCACCAAAGAAGTCAAGGGTTGCTACTACCCAGAGACAGGCAGTGGCAAGCCACCTTGGCACATCTTGCGCTAGGAAAACGCAGTCGAGGCAGGAAGCGTCGGACTACAGGCCCCCTACTGCCTTCAAATCCCTCACTGCCCCCAAGGCTGTCTTAACATCATTAGAGCCCCCCGGGCAAAGTAGTAGACTGGGGCCCAACCTACTCAACTGCTCACAAGAATAAAAATGTAAATTATTGATGAAAATCAAATTTATATTTATCAGTACCTCCAAAATGTTCACATCTCATATTAACAGCTTGTCCATTCACATATCACAAAATATCAATACATATCTAGATTAGTATGGGGCCCTTTGCTCGTGGGGCCCCCGGGCAATGACCCAGCATGCCCATGTGTTAAGACAGCCCTGACTGCCCCCAAATTCCTCCCCATCACTCTGGATCCTTCCAGCACCCAGGGTGGCAGGGGGATGTGTACTGTCCATTCTAGGAAACCCTAGATTAAAGCAATTGGTGAAACCTGTGAATAGCAGCCAATTAGCATATAACAATAAGAGAGCCAGTTCTGTTTGCCAGCCCATTAGTGGGCCCAGGAGGGGAGTAACCTTAAAAGGTGCCTCTTTCTCACACATAGGGTTGCCAGCCTCCAGGTGGGACCTGGCAATATCCTAAGATTACACTTTATCTCCAGATGACGGAGATCAGTCCTCCCTGGATGAAATGGCTGCTTTGAAGGGTGGACTTTATGGCATTGTAGCCCACTGCCCGAACCCCCATTCACACAGGCTCCATCCTCAAATCTCCAGAAATTTCCCAAACGAGAAACCACACTGAGTAGTGCCGACGCTGAAATTTCTCGCCATATGGTGATTATTTTATTTTCCTGGGCTCCAAGATCACTGCAGATGGGGACTGCAGCAAAGAAATTAAAAGACGCTTGCTCCTGGGGAGGAAAGCTATGGCAAATCTAGACAGCATCCTAAAAAGCAGAGACATCACCCTGCCAACAAAAGTGCGTCTAGTCAAGGCTATGGTCTTCCCATTTGCAATGTATGGCTGTGAAAGTTGGACCATAAGGAAGGCCGAGCGTCAAAGAATTGAGGCTGCTCTCCACCCCTGCCTTAAGGCCTCTCCACTTCACTCACTTTTGCCACCCTCCAATGCAGGAAACTCCACTCTGGATAACAAGGGGACATGTTTTCTTAAGAAGAGCCCTACTGGGTACCATGAAGTTAATCTAGCTCAGCATTTTCCTTCCAAACAGACATTAACCAAATGGTTTTCAGGTGGGTTATTGTGTTGGCCTGAAGCAACAGGACAAAGTCTGAGTCCAGGAGCACCTTTAAAGACAAACAGTGTTTTCTTAAAGGTATCCGCTTCCCTGTGCATGCACCCTTCTTCAGATCTCTTGAAGAATTGGCTCCACTAAACCCAATCTCCCTAGCCAAGAGCTGGTAGCACCGAAGGCACACCAAAGAACTCCGGATTAGCCTGGCACAGACACCCCCACCCACCACCTGCCCAACTTGTGCTATCTGTGAAGAGCAATTGAGCTGCCCTGCTCCTTCTCGGTTATTTTGGGAACAAAGGAAAGGCTTTGAGTGAGCAAAGGAGACAGGGCAAGACAAAAGCCTTCCTGTTTTCCAAGGGCTTGGTTTGCATCCGTCAATTCTCTCTGTGCAGAGATAACACTGACTTGAGAGCAGCCCCATCCCCAAGGGCTCCCCTGGAAGGTAATACTTGCAAAGGAGGAGCAAAAAAGAGTCAATTGGGCACCCTCAGACACCTGCCGAATCACTGCAAAGAATCGTCATAGTACGACCCTCTGGGATCATATCTAGATGTGATCCCAGATGGTTGTTAAGTCCTTAAGTGGTTGAGATGAGGTTGTTAAGTCCTTAAGACTGTTTCTGCACTGGGAATTTGCCTTGCCTTAGTGTTTGTCCAGTGGCAGAGCAAATTCCCAGTACCACTCAATGTCGACACTGGGCCAGGGCCATCCCAGGCATGGCTCGACTCAGGCCCTCCGTTGCCCCACGGCAAGGGAACACGGGTAGGATTTAATAGTGAAAATTATTATTATTATTTAGATGTAATTACTTTTTAAAAAAATTGTTAAACATTTATCAGGTAACATGACCATATATGTTGAAGTCAGGTATACCCCTTCCCCAAATGGCCAATGATAGGCCTGGAGGGGGTGGGGAGGGGCCCCACATGGGTGTGGGCACAGCTCTGCTTCCCAACCATATTCTGCATGATCGCGCCACTCCTGGTGTTTCTGGAAGCATGATGGATATTTCAGGAGTTTCTTAATAGTAAAAAAAAAATTGAGAAAGGCTGCCTGAAGTCCCTGTTGTGGCTAGAAATGGCATTAGCAGAGAGGAAGATGGAGGCCACCGGGTTCTTCTGGCTTTAAAAAAAAGGTTGCCAGCCTCCAGGTGAGACCTGGGGATCCCCCAGAATTACAACTCATCTCCAGTCTTCAGAGATCTGTTCCTCGGGAGAAAATGCTTGCTTTGCAGGGTGGACTCCAGGGCATTTCACCCCACCCTCTCCACTCCTAGATATCCAGATATGTCCCAACACGGTGCTGGCCACCTTACCAGTTAGTTGGCCAAAGGTGACGGTGTCTCTGAGTTATGGTTCTCCCATCAGGGACTGATGTGGCACTGAGGACTCATTGCCTTTCTGGACTGCTGGGTTGCCTCAGCTTTTCCTGTACTTGTAAATAATGATAATAATAAGAGTTGTTTTTGATTCCCTGCTTTTTGCTAAGCAAAGGAGTCTCAAAGTGGCTTCCAGTCGTCTTCTCTTCCTCTCCCCTCAACAGGTGCCCTGTCAGGTAGGTGGGGCTGAGAGAGCTCTGACAGAACTGCTCTGCAAGAACAGCTCTACCAGGACTTTGACTGGCACAAGGTTACGTGGCTGGCTTCACGTGAAGGAGTGAGGAATCGAACCCTGCTCTCCAGATTAGAGACTGCCACTCTTAATCCCTATACCAAGCTGGCTCTAATTACAACTAATTACACAGATGGCCTAACTCTCGATTCCCCTGTGACTGCTTGTCTTGCCTCCCAAACATTTTTTTGCACATGCCTAGTTTCCAATCTCTGGGTCTATGAGAACATTTCCTCCCCACAGAGGTGTCGATGAATTGTTGAAATCTTTCATCGCTGCAGTCAGCTGGTTGTTGTGGGTTTTCCAGGTTGTGCAGCCTTCGACAATTCATGCACTGACTGTGTTTGTGCACCCACCATGCCTGGACCACTCAGGTATACCTCCATCAACCCACCCCAAAGGTACTCTGTGATTCTCTACTCCCTTTACGGTCAACAGGGTAATCAAGAGCCTGCAGGTGAGACATTCATGGAAAAGACCTCAGACGAGGAAGAGATCCTGCGCTACGAGCAGGACATCACAGAACTGCTGCTCACCATCGCCAGCCTCCACGGCAAAATCGAACACCTGCAGCATCAGAAGGCCAGGTAAGTATACCCAGTAGACCTGACCTATGTAATGAAGTAGGACTACTGTGCAGGAAAAGTGTGTTTCCAACCAATAAAGACTGGAATGCAATTAAGAGATTTCTACGCTACCTGAAAGTTACTGTACACTTTATTTATTTAGATTTCTATACCGCCCATTTCTTTGCAGCTCTGGGCGGTTAAGCTGCCTGCCAACGACAGACCAAAGGCTAGAACCATATGCAGATTCACCCGGGGGGGGGAGGATGCTAGAAAATAGAAAATCCACCAGCAGAGAAGGAGCTGTAAGCTGGTTGCAATATCTACCACTGAAGCAAGATATACATCAGCCACACAAGGTTGTTAAGCAATACACCAGCTTCCCACAGACTCTCTTCATGAGAGCCAGCTTGGTGTTGTGGTTAAGAGTGGTGGCCTCTATTTGAAGAACTAGTTTTTTTTGGGGGGGGGCATCATTTGGACATGGAATTGGGGCCACTATGGGTGGGTAAGTAGTTGTATATTGCCTGCAGGGGGCTGGGCTAGATGACCCTGGAGGTACCTTCCAACTCTGATTTTATGATTCCCCACTCCTCCTCCACATGAGGCCAGCTGGGTAACCTTGAGTAGTCACAGTTCTCTCATATCTCTCTCAATGCCACCTACCTCATGGGGTGTCTGTTCATGATAGCTCCCAGCCTTCATTGAACTTCTCATGGCTTCAGCTTGGAAAGTGCTCTTATGTTATTATTATTATTATTATTATTATTATTATTATTATTATTATTATTATTATTATTATTATTATTATTATTATTATTATTATATTTTTAGCCCACTACTCCCGGAAAGCTCATGGTGGGTTACATTCAATAAAAATCCCAATAAAATACCCTTAAAAATACAACAATATCCTGACAAAAAACCAACATCCAAGACATATACAATGACATAACACAACTAAAATATCCCCCTAACAACCAACTCTGGGGGTGGCATGGAAAACGATCTCAACTGCCCATAGAATAGTCCATGAGGGGGGTCCAGATCGTCCTGGTGTGCTGGCCTCAACCATAAACCTGGCAGAAGAGCTCCCGTCTTGCAGGCCCTGCGGAACCCTGAAAGATCCCGCAGGGCCCTTAGCTCTTCCGGGAGCTTATTCCTCCAGGTAGGGGCCAGGACTGAAAAGGCCCTGGCCCTGGTCGAGGCTAAGTGCACTTCCCTGGGGCCGGGAATGACCAGTAAATTTCATCATGCTTCTCATTGTTTCGTTGACACGGGATTTTCTCGCTGAAAGAAGTGGGTAGCGCACGCTCTCCAAACTTGTACAATTGAGTTGGGAGTCTGAACTGCAGTAACAGGCCATGGTGATTCTTATGGGTTGCATGAGGTTGAAGTCACCTGTCCCTCGGCCCAGAACAGAGGCTGAGATCTGGGGCGTGGGAAATCCCAGAGATCAGGAGCTGCTCGGCTCAAATAACTCTCCTTGCTCGCAGAGAGGATGAGGACTTTTCTGACCTGGGCTCGGACTATACGGCAAGCCTCCCTCGATGCCCTTGGCGTTCCCCGAACTTGGCCCTGGCCCTGCCGCCCCCTGTCTCCAGAGAGGAAGGTAAGAAGGGCTTGCTGAACTTGCAGTTATGTACATGGCAGTGATGTGACGCTGATAATACTGGTTCTTCTGCATGTGCAAAAAGAGCCCTACCCTCCCAGGAAGGGCTCTGGTCAGGGGTTAAAAGCTGACCAATGGCAGAGAAAAGGCTGGATGAATGCAACATAGAACTGGCAGAGACCCAAGGGCCCTCAAGTTTGACCTAGGGTTGCCAGTTCCCCGCTGGCCTGTAGCATGTGCTGGATGTGCTACTAGGCTGCTTCTGGTTTCTGTCTGGAACATCCCTGGGGTACTGCCATTTGCTGATGGGACAAATAGCTACTCCCTGGGGCCACTTCAGGTCAAGGTAATGGTGGTAGAAGAGAGGAGGCTCAAGATCCTTATACCCTCACGCCTTATCCCTGGTTTTTAAAATATATATATATTTATTTTTAAGCATTAGAAAAGGTTGCATAGAAAGAAAGGAAGTTACAGAGCATTCATGTATCCCTCCCAGGAAGTTTGAAATTCTTCTAGTGGTCTCCGATTGACCAAGTTAATCAGTTCAGCCATATCAGCGAGGTCTCTAATTTTTTCCATCCATGCATTCATGGGTGGAAGTTCTTGCCTTTTCCAGCCTGAAGAAATTTGAAGTCTAGAAGCTGTGGATGCGTGGAAGGAAAGTCTTCCTTCTCGTTACAGTAAATCTGTAGGGGAAACACTTAATAATGTAGTTTTTTTTTAATCCAGAGGAAATTTGCCTTTCTAGGCAGTCACTAATTGATCATGAACTTTTATACAGTTTTTTAACAACTTTAAAAACTTTCCATCATACATGGGGAAAAAAACAGTATCACCACATCTCCAACATTTAGAATCAAATTGATGCCTGATCTGGATCATGCCTGCTCGTACCTGGGAACGAACCTGGTATTCATAGGCCCCATGAGCCATATGGGAGACATGAAGACTTCGTAACGTGTGAACAAGTCCTCCACTTTCTCCATGAATTTCTTTCTTTCTTAGCATGATGGCAGGTCTGGTGGAACCTCTCCATGTCAGTTTTCTGCTAGGCTGAAGCCCCCTCCCTCATTATCTCTAAGATTTACAAATCCCTCCCCTCCACCCCCATTACAGGCCATGCTGACCTTTTCCTTGATGTTCACAAAGCCATGACATCTCTCGAGAATGCTGTTTTATCCTGCCGGAGCCGTATCCCAAGCACAGAAGTCGAGTTGGAGGGATGCCCCCAGGTGGCTGAGGTGGGCTCTCTTAGATCCCTTTTGCTGCAGTCTCTTCTTGGGTATGTGTGTGTAGTGTGGTCAGGTTCCATCTGACTTATGGTGACCTTATGAATTAAGAAGCTCCCAAATGTCCCATTGCTGACAGCTTTGCTCAGGTCCTGCCTTAGTTGAGCCAGCCCATCTCCTGCTGGGTCTTACTCTTTTTCTATTGCCTTCAGTTTTCCTTTTGCCAGCAAGTCTTGCTTTCTCATAACACAGGCTTTCTCAGCCAGGGTTTTGTGGAAGATATTAAAACCAGAATTAAAGCCCATTTTATTATGAAATAAAATGGGCGCTAGGCCCCCCTCCCCCGGGAAGCCTTCTCAGGGCGAAGCTTTGCAGTGTGCAGCTCATCCAATGTCTGCGTAGGTTTGCCAGAGCCTGGGACAAGGTCTACAGACGTTCCAAGGAGACAACAAAGAACTGCTGCCCCAGCTGCACAGTCAAGAAGAGGCATCGGTGACTGGACTTCCACCGGAAGAGATAAGCAAGTACAAGAGAGAAATGGCCCTGTATGAGCAGAGGAACGCAGCCCTGAGGGTAGCTCTGGAAGGGAAGGACGAGGCCCTCCGCCGGTCAGAGACCACCCTCTGTGCATACCAGGAGGAGCGGGATAAGCTTCAGAGAAAGGTGACCGCAGAGAAACCCCAACAGTAGTAGTTCTTGGTATTTGAACATCTGAAGCTGCCTTAGGCCGAGTCCAACCACAGGTCCGACTGCCTCTGACAGGCAGCGACTCTCTCAGGCAAGGGTCCCCAACATAGCGCCCGTGGGCACCACAGTGCCTGCGGACTCTTTTTCTGGTGTCTGCAAAGTGCTTTTTGGAAAGTGGGCTGGGCCCACTGTGGATTTTATCCAGCAAGACTTCTGAATGGCCATCAATAATTTGATTGGCCATGTATAGTTTTAAAAACCATTGCTTTGGCCACCAGAGCCCAAATGTCTACACAAGTGTGTAGCAGAAGACAAGCTATGGCAGCCATTCTGTGGCTGGCCTCGCTTATTGCAGCAGCCATTTTCTGGGAGCCATTTTGTAGCTGTCCCTATCATGGTGGGCCAGAATTCCAAAGGCGCTCAAAGGATTGGGGACTCCTTTCCAGGGTCTTAGCCTTCATTTATATATGACAAACAAATTGTGTTTATTGGGGAATGGCACAAGTACTTCACATCACACCTGCAATGGGAGTTTTATCCCTCTCCACTAGACACACACTGGCTAGTGAGTGTTTTATTTATTTATTTATTTATTTAGATTTATATGGTTTGTGGGACCAAAGCATTGATTTCCCCAAAAGCAGTTGAATTCCCCCAAATCAGTCTCTTTGTTGAGTGTCTAGTGGGGAGGGATAAAATTCCCATTGCAGAGCAAGAAAAACAAGGGAATGGTATCTTTGCTAAAACTGGATTGTGTCTGTATGTAGACCCAAACCCCTTCCCTCACTAGCGCCTGCCCAAGATTGCCCCTTGTGTTCACAAGCCTCTTTGTGGTCCACCGTATACTGGGCCAGCTGTCAGAGGCTCAGAAAATTCCACACACTAGCGCCACTCCAGTTGGGGTGGGGCACAGTATTTGCGGGGCCTCCAATGGCTGCCTCAGTGCTGGAAGAGGCCTGTGAATGCTGGCACCACCCTGGTTGGGAAACTGTGCAGCATTTTCAGAGCATCCCCCCCCCCCAACAGGTGGTACCAAGGCCCGTACAGGCTGCTGGGGAGGGCAGGGGTGTTTGGGCCAGAGGTAGGTGGGGGGGGGCATTTGGTTGGTTGTGGGGCCTTTCTGGCCCCTCTGAAGTCATGTGGGCCTCACAGTGGCCTGTCCAAGCTGCTGTGGGCCGCCTTGTGCTGGCAGGTGGCCATCTCCTGGTCTTCCACCCCCAACCCCAGGATCTCAGCTGCATTGGCCTCCCTGGGATATTGGAGGCAGTCAGGGGTGGGGTTCTCTGGGTCGAGTGATGACCCGGATGGCCAAGTAGAAGGAGAAGGCAGTTAGGGACAATGCACAGCCTACCTGATGGGCCCTCGGGGTACTACTTGCCCTGGAGGACCAATCAGGTAGGCTATGAGTCATCTGGGTGTATCCTTTTATCATCTTTATTATGTTTTATGATTGCAGTCCAGGAGTGAAAAGAAACTTTAACTTCTTGCCCATACTGTCTGTCTTGGGGTCTCAGAACAGAAGCTGAGAGGTATTGTTTTAGCAAGTTATGTACCGTACCAGGCCATACTGTCTGTTTTTCAACTCTGCTACAGTCTTGTTCGATGAGGTGTACACATTTTCATGAATGAATTCATCAACTTGGCATATGAGACAAAGATACCTCTCCTCTTCCGCTAACATGTCAGGTACACTCTCAGAGCCAGCTAAGCCAGTGGCAGGTTCCATCAGCTAATTTTGCTTCGAACAACACAGGATCTTCTTTGGCATCTCCCGAATCACCTCAATGGCGCAGGGACTCGGAGTGGCAATGTCACAAGGGGTGTTCATCTCTCATTGCAGGTCAAAGAACTGCAGGATGCTGTCGGCAGGTTCGAGAACCGTGTGGATAGATTGGCCAGCCTTGATCAAGAAGGAGGGCTGTGGGGGTTGCAGGTGAGTGCTGGGTATTTATAGGTCAGCGACTTAACTACTGCTCTAGAAAAGATCCATGACCATCCAGCCATGTTAAACAACCGCTCAGTCCCCTTATTCATGTATATAGAACAGGGATAGTCAAACTGCGGCCCTCCAGATGTCCATGGACTACAATTCCCAGGAGCCCCTGCCAGTATTTGCTGAATTCGCTGGCAGGGGCTCCTGGGAACTGTAGTCCATGGACATCTGGAGGGCTGCAGTTTGACTACCCCTGATATAGAAGATAGAAGATGATACTCTAATTCTGGCCAGAACACTAATTGGCCTTAAAATTAACCCGCAACATTATATTTAAACCGTGCTTGAAGGGCGGTATAAACATCGAATGAATGAATGAATGAATGAATGAATGAATGAATGAATGAAATCTCCAGGCTTTTATCAACTACTGTTAACAACACTGTCTCATCAATACAGACAGATACAAAGTCATGATATTCACTAAATCCTGCCATCCTGATAGAAAGCAACTGAGCTGGCCAATAGCCCCACCTTGTGTTCTTTGCCTGTGCTGCAAAATGCTATTGTCTTTTCCTCTGCACTCTGCAGCTTGTTTTCAGCAGTAAGCTCAGTCATTCTGAGTCAGGGTCACTAGTAACCCCAGGGTTACTTCAGAGCCCCAGAGGGGTTACTCCAGTATGGCTGTAGGGTGGCCCCAGAAAATGGAATAAGGGGTAAAGAATCCAGGTCATTGGCCTGATCACCCTCCCAGCCTCTGAGGAGAAGGTATTTAACATTATGTAATTCTATTGTTTTTCTTTGCACAATTCTTTGCACAGGAGTTTGTGGACTTGTTCCCCTTGCATTGGTTCTTTTGTTTTGCTGCAGCTTAATAAAAACTCATAAAAGGTTTTCCTGTTTAGCATGGTTTTGGGCCTATTCGTGTTAGGCGAACAACTCTGGAGGGGAGCTGTTTGCACCTTTCTGCCTGCACTAGTTCTAGAAAAGGCAAGGTAGAATGCCCTATTCTTCTCTGTGTTAGCAAGACAGGAAGAGCACCCTTGTTCCAATCTGTGAAAGATGTAGCATTTAGTTTTAGCCTTAGATCTCTGGTTTCTGGCTAAAAGTCATTCTGAATCAAATGAAAAGATATTCCTACATCTTGCAAAATAATCCCTAAAGGACATGGAATGGCCCCCAGACTGATACTTCACCTAGGAATTGTCAAATTTCTCTGCAGGATCCAGTAGCTGTGGCCCAGAACTTGCTCCACTGCTTCCAGCGCTCCTCCAGCACCCACCCCATGTTCTCGCTCTTCTCCCATCAGGGGCCTATGGAGACCCACACAAAAGAAATGGACGCCCAAGTCCAGCAGCTCCATGGGTAAGGGTATTCGAATAATCTCGTAGTCACCTCTCACAATTCACATTCTCTTCTTGCTTCACTGCAAACTCGTTTCATTTCTGAAATAGAGGGAAGGTTTCAGAATGGGAGGCAAGAGGATCACAGTTAGTAGTGTAGCTCCACGGCTGAACCACTGCATGCAAAAAGTCCCAAATTCAATCCCTGTCAGAACTATCAGACTGGACTGTATTCTAGAGGGGATTAATAAATTCTGGATTAGTGTTCGGCAACTTCCCTTTGCATGTCCACAAGCAGAAACCTCCCCGCTACTGATAATCTTTTAAAGCCAAAACGGGAGAAGTCTTCCTTTGTGTTTTTTCAGGGGTGTCTCCAATTGTAAAGGAATACACAATATGGGTCTGCCCTCCCGTCCTCAGGTTTGTCGAAAAGCTGAAATGCCTCAACCAGCTTCTTTCGGCCGTGCTGCAGGAGTGCAAGAGCGACTCGGAACACCTCAGCATGCTGCTGAACCGCCAAGAGTCCAATACCACAGCCCTCCACTTGGCTGCCCAGTACAGGTGAGGGTTAAGTTGGGGTTAACCTGCTCCTGGGCTCAGCGACAGCTCTCACCCTATCACTCTCCACCCAGTTATATCCCGTAACGGTGAGGGTTAGGGTGTTAAGGACTAGTATCTGGGGAACCCACATTCAAACTGCACTTCTGCTATGGAAGCTCACTGGGGAACCTTGAGCCAATAACCCATTCTCAGCCTGACCCCCACCTCACAGGTGAGGATAAAATGGAAGAGAAGAAAACACTGGTGGGGGTACAAATGAAATGAATAAAAATCCCTCTGCCGCACTTTTGGGAAGAGTCAGCAGAGCGGGTATGTTTAACTCTTCCCTCTCTCTTGTCTTCTTCCTCTCTTCTGGGACCCGTCAGCGAACGGTGCGCAGAGGCCTACGAGGTCCTCTGGTCACTGACCGAAGCACAGGAGCCGCCCGGGAAGAAATCGGCCAAGGATGGAGATGTCCCTGTGACAGGTCAGCCAGTGAGTTGGAAGAGAACCATGCAGGCCTTGAGGGTTTTATCCTATCAGGCCTTCCCCAGGGTTACATGGCCTTTCCCAAAAGTTCGGATATATCACTAGACATCACTGGAGTCCCTTTTCCCTGTTGTCTATAGGCCTAGTCTCTATAGGCCTAGCCCATTTCCCCTATAGGCCTAGTCTCTTTCCCCACAATCAAAATGGTCAATGATTGATTGATCAGTTGATCGGTTGGCTCCCACATTTTACTTCCATGCCCACTTCTCTGAAGGGGCATGTCACCACTTGCATGGTTTCTCATAATCTTAAAAATATTTCTGGGGTTCCTCCACAGTCAAAGGGTTGAAAAAGGCTGGGCTATACTGTGCAGTCTCAATGTATAAATGCAGAGGTGCTAGAACTTCCTCCTGATCAACGGAGCATAGGGTATAAAGCCCCGTCGTTCCCTTGGGTGCTAAAATCCATGAAAAAGACCATCTCCCAGGCAATGTGCAGATACCCTGCCCCCCTCCTCTACCGGTCCTGCACAGAGACAACAGCAGTTCTTTCCCTTCTGCACTGCCACAGTGACTGACCTCTTGTGGTCCCCTTCCTCCAGCTCCAGGTGACCTCGGCTGGGTCTGTCATGAGATGAAAATGGCGGTGATAAATGAAGCTGTAAGATCGTGGAGAAGAGGCGATGCAAGCAATGAGGAGAGATCCGGGTGCGCTGACTTCAAGCAGAGGTACTCAAGGGTGGATTGTCCTTAGATGAGGAACTGAGTTGGGCAGGCCTGGTTTAAGGATTTGCTGGGCCTGTAGCAGGAGAGCCAATTCAAGATTTGTGGGGCCTGGCAGATGACAACTGGTTCTGCGATTTGGGCTGCATTGAGTACCCATAGGGGTCCCCTCCCAGGGATAGTCAGAACTTTGGAAACAACTGACAGCTTCACTTTGCTGAAAACATTTCTCAAACCTTGGTGGAACACACAAGCGCAATGCCCCAATATCCAATACAGGCATGACAACAGGGGAATCTGATTGAGGAAGGCAATCAACTTCTTGCAAGTTTTCCCCGGTGAGATTTGTCTGTTATCGAAAGACCACAACAAGAGTTGGTTCTCGTTGCAGCTCCCAAGCGCCAAGTGCTTTGAAGGTGGACAGAAAGGAGGTTTTGCAAGAATACATCAGGCGCCTGAGGGCCGAGCAGGCCTCTCTGAAGCTCCCCGCCTCACGGGCACCCCCCAGGGCTGACTCTGTGGCCGCCAGAATTAACACAGCGATCGGAGCCAAGGTGGCAGAGGTGCAGAGAGCTTTGTGTGATGTTCCTCCCATGGAGGTTGCCAGTCCCAAGATGGAGAAGTCACATCTGGTGCAAGAACTGCAGACGAGCAGGGTAAGCGAGAACCACATGTGGGTGGGGTGTGGCTCCCCAAATCACTGAGGAGCAGGAAATCCCAAAGATAGCCTGTTTCCTTTTGAGTTAGGGAGGATTAAAGGTAAAGGTATCCCCTGTGCAAGCACAGGATCATGTCTGATCCTTGGGGTGATGCCATCTAGCGTTTTCTTGGCAGACTCAGTACGGGGTGGTTTGCCAGTGCCTTCCCCAGTCATTACCGTTTACCCCCCAGCAAGCAAGCTGGGTACTCATTTTACCGACCTCGGAAGGATGGAAGGCTGAGTCAACGTTGAGCTAGCTGCTGGGATTGAACTCCCAGCCTCATGGACAGAGCTTCGGACAGCATGTCTGCTGCTTTGCCCAACAAGAGGGAGGAATAGAGCCCCCCATTTGGTCCCGTTCAGTCCAGAATGCTCCACTCCACTTCTCCTAAATCCAGGTTTCACAAGGGGATTGAGTCATACATTGCAAAGTCCTCGTATCACCCTGGTCCTATTTACATATTTCATAGAATCATAGAATAATAGAATTGGAAGGAACCTCCTGGGTTATCTAGTCCCACCCCCTGCACTATGCAGGACACTCACAACCCTATCAATGAATTCTGTGCTTGGAACTAAATTTCCTAGTAAGCAGAGACCCAATTTGGGCTGCAGATTAAATTCTGAGCATAGAACTGCCAGAATGCCACCACTGATGGGGCCCAAAGGGACGGGGACATTGTAATGCACAGAGATCGGCCCTAGGGGAATCTTTCCCCCTGCATCTTCTTTCAAAACTGGTTTTAGTCATCCACCAATTTGCACTGTTTGTGTGATGCATTCATTAGCTTATTAATTAATATCTGTTTTTGTTGACATTGGCATCTCAGGAAGCTCTGGCTGACTTAAATATCCAACAGCACTTAATGGGGAAAGAGAAGCAAGGCCTGGAACTCCGGACATATACCCTGAAGGCCCATGAGGCTGCTTGCTTGTTAATCATTCGGATTCTGCAAGGGGACTGCAAGAAGAGCGAGGGGCAGCAATCCGGACCTTCTGGCAGCAGCAGCAGCAGCAGCAGCAGCAGCTCCAGTGATGAAGACCTAAGGGTAAGGAAACTGCTGTTTTTTTTCAGGGATATGAGAAAGGGACCAGCGCTACGAAGCAAATGGAATTAAATGTTTGCATTTTCAAAATAGTCATTGTTTCTCGAAGAAGAGAAGAAGCAGGAGTTGAGATGGCTAGAGCGGATTTGGAGGAAGCCTCATGACGAGGCATCAAGAACATCTTATAGGACATTTATGAAGCCTATGACATTGCAGTGGAAACCACAAAGGAGTACTTTGTGGCTTCCATTACATTCTCTACCTCATGCCGGGCTCAGTTATTTAGAATGATTTGATCACTTATTACCCTATGTTGAACAACACAGGCACCAGGACAGATCCCTGGGGAACTCCACTTGCCACTCTTCTCCAAGAGGATGCTGAACCATTAACAAATACCCTTTGGGTACAGT
This sequence comes from Paroedura picta, assembly GCF_049243985.1. NCBI lineage: Eukaryota > Metazoa > Chordata > Lepidosauria > Squamata > Gekkonidae > Paroedura > Paroedura picta. The sequence continues at coordinate 13,253,415 of NC_135372.1, read as the reverse complement.
CTGTCAACCAGTTATTGATCCACCTGAGAGAATTAGGATCCATACCGCATTTTACCAACTTGTCAATAAGAATATCATGTGGAACCTTATCAAACTGAAATCCAGATAAACTGTGTCCAGCAAGGTAGTCACTTTCTCGAAAAAAGAGATAAGGTTGGTCTGACATGATTTGTTCTTGCAAAACCCATGCGGAGTCTTAGAAACCACAGCTCTCAGTTCCAGCTGCTCAAGGACTGACTGATGATTTGTTCCAAAATTTTGCCAGCTACAGATGTCAAGCTGACAGAGGTCGATAGTTACCCGGGTCTTCTTTTTTCCCTTTCTTGAAGATGGGGACAACATTTGCCCACTTCCAGTCATCTGGCACCTCACCTGTTCTCCAAGAAGTGTCAAAAATAATAGACAGAGGTTCAGAGATGACATCTGCACGTTCTTTTAGTACTCTCGGGTGCAATTCATCTGGCCCAGAAGACTATGTTACATTTAAAGAAACTAGGGTGTAAACTGCACGGAGCTTTTATTCCAACCCCAGATTGATTCAGTCCCTGCCCTCTACACAGAATGCGATTTCTGTTTGGATTTTAGGCGATGTTAATTTTCCTTCTGCGGCAAGAAGGATTGATCCGGAGTGACCCTACCTTTATTGTGTGATATCTCAGACTGCTTTTAATCCTGGATATCAGCTTGGAAAAGAAAGCTCCATGGTAGAGAACCTCTGATAGGCTACACCTGGTCATGTGACACGCTTGACTTAAAGGAGAAGCCCCTAATTTCTCTCAACTTCTGTCAGTCCTGGATTTTTCCTCCCTCCTCTGCCTTTTTCGATCCTCTCCCCCTCCCCTCCAAGAAAAGAAAGAGGCTCCCTGCCTGACTCCTCTCCCCGCCCCCTTCAAGAAAAGAAAGAAAGAGGCTTGGCTCCCCCCCCACCTTCTGAGCCCCTCTAACCACGTGCAGAAGACTTTCCTGTTTCAATGGGGGGGGGGGAGATCCGAGTTCAAAGTGATCTGAATTCAACAGGATTGACAATGGAATAAACAAAGTAAGTGCAGACTCTGCCTAGGTGTTTGTGAACTTCCCCAACAGTGATCCTAGGGCACCATTCCCATCTCCCCTGTTGTGTTATGTTCTTTCCACATTGAGCACTATTTCCCTCACAAGAGAAAACTGAGGAGAAATAGGAGTTAAGCAGTTCAGCCCCCTCTTCATCATCTGTTATAATTTTACTTCCTTGTCCTAGCAGTAGTCCTACCATATCCCTAGTCCTTTTATTACTTGAAATATAGCTAAAGGAGCCTTTTTTTTTTTGCTATGTTTAGCACTTCTTGCTAGCCTACGCGCAAATTGAGCTTTAGCTTTTCTAACATCCCTACAAATACTGGTTATTTGTTTATACTCATCCTTGGTAATAAGGCCTTCCCTGCCATTTCTCGGAGAGTGAGCCTCTGTTTTGTATCTTCCCTCTTTCATTATGCTTAGGACTACATTCCCATGCGTACCTCCAAAGGGACCCATTTCTGTTCAGTTCCAGACGCGGGCAGAAGGCAGCCTGCCGCAGAGCCGGGGGCACAGACCATGGAGCTCTGCCAGACTCTGGCTCGGTAAGTGCAATCCCTTCCCTGACCTGAAGCTGGCGCCTCTCCAACAGCCAGCTCCCCAGCCAGATTCATCCACCTGCTTCCAGACTGCATCCAGTCACATTCTTTGAAACCATGTATCATAAGCAGCCAGTCAGAAGGGTTTGGGGAGGAGCTATTCCTCAGTAGATAGAGTACCCACTTGGCACACTAAAGGTCCCCGGGTCAGTCACTAGTAGTTCCAGACGAATGGAGCAAACATTCCCAGCAATGTTCTGGGTCCAACAAGAGAGACTATCGCTCAGCGATTTGGATGCAAAAGGTTGTGTGTTCAGTCCCTACTGTCTCGAAGGACTTCAGGTTTCAGGAAAGACTTTTCTCTGACTGAGAGCCTGGAGATCCACTGCTACCCAGTGGAGAGAACACTCCTATAGCCTGACTAGGCATAAGACGATCTCACAGGCTCATGAGTCAAAATCCAGAGCTGTGCCTTCTGCTAGGAGTGGTGGAGCATGAGTTGTGGCTCAACTTTGTTGAGTGCTTAGGAGTGGGGACTTCTAATCTGGCAAGCCAGTTTGATTCTGCACTCCCCCACATGCAGCCAGCTGGGTGACCTTGGGCTGGCCACAGCACTGATAAAGCTGTTCTCACTGAGCAGGAATATCAGGGCTCTCTCAGCCCCACCCCTCCCTCACAGGGTGTCTGTTGTGGGGAGAGGAAAGGGAAGATGATTGTAAGCTGCTTTGAGTCTCCTTCAGGTAGAGAAAAGCAGCATATAAAATCCAACTCTTCTTCTTCAGTAATATCAGGGCTCTCTCAGCCTCACCTCCTTCACAGGGTGTCTGCTGTGGGGAGAGGAAAGGGAAGGCGATTGTAAGCCACTTTGAGACTCCTTTGAGCAGAGAAAAGCGGCATATAAAATCCAACTCTTGTTGTTGTCCTGTCAAAAAGTTTGCAATAATCTCCAGCAACACCAATTAAAAGAAACTGGCAGAGGGGGTTGTGAGAGCCAGCTTGGTGCCGTGGTTAGAACCGGTGGCTTCTAATCTGGCAAACTGGGTTGGATTTCCTATTCTTCCTCATGGAGCCAGCTGGGGTGGCCTTGGGCCATTCCCAGTCCTGTTACAACTGGTGTTGCCAGGGATTATGTGACCTTTTGCCTGCCAAGCAGAGGCTCTTCCCCAGGAAAGGTGGAATAAACAAGAAACCAACAAACAGTTGATGAGTCTGGAGACCAGTTGTGATTCCCCAGTCTGGAGGTTGGCAACCGTAGTGGGAAGCCGTCCAGGGTGAAGTTTAGACATTACAGCCTCAAGGCTGTAAATGCAAGAACCACAATCCCATTTCTTTTTCCTTCTGTGTCAATGGCAGGAACAGGGAATTGAAGAGTCAGATCCAGTCGCTTCTCAGAGAGCTGGAGGAAGAACTGGGAGACTGCCGGGTTCAGGAGATGCAGCTGACGGAGCTCACCAGGGATTTCTTCAAAGCACATAGGTAGTGCTGGGGAGTCTCATCCAAGAACATCAGAAGAGCCCTTTCTGGATCAGACCGGGGGGCCATTTGCATCCTGTTTGTCTCCGGATGTCCCTCAAAGGTCTACAAGCTGGGCGCAGAAGCTCTGGTGCTACAGATCCCATGAAACCTTAAACCAGTACTGGTGGACCCGCTTCCACATGTGGGCCCATCATCTCCCCCCCCCACACCTGCTTGCAGGCAGAGATTTCCATGGCTCATCGATGTTTTCCAGGCTGCTGCAAGAAGCCCTGGGTCCTGCCTCCTGCTTGGTTTCCGTCCTAATCCAGCCCATCCTTTCTCTTGGCAGTGCGATGGTCCATGCTTATCGGAATGCTCGGAGGAAACAGGGAGCCCAGATGCACCAGCTGGAGACCCAGATTGGCTTGATGAGTCGTCGGCAGGCAGCGCACTTGGAGTCGCTGATGCACACACTACAGAAGTTGGAGAGCCAAGCGGAAGGCCGCCCCCCCCCAGGGAGGCTCAGTGCCTGTGCATGAGATGCCCAGCCCTGCGAGGCAGGATTGCAACTCCAGAGCATGCCTCGCAACAGATGCTGACCTCAGTGTGGAATAACCTCATTGACTTCTGCTGGATCAGGCCAAGGTCTAGACCCCCAAATTTGGCTGCCTGTGGGAAGCTCACAAGCGGGCCAGGAAGAGAGCTGGTTTTCCCAGGGGCTCATCCCCAGCAATTGTGATTCAGAGGTACACTGCCTTGGAATGTGGAGGCTTGATTTGGCCTGATCAGTAGATCTGTCCTCTGAATTTCTTGGATTGCCATAGAATAAGCACAACTGTAGCCTAGCATCCTGTCTCCAGTGGTGATCAGCTAGACACCCACTAGCAGAGTAGAAGGACCTCAGCCCTTCTCTCATCTGTTAAGCCCTTTAGGAATATTCAGGGGTAGATTGCCTGCATTTTGGACCTAATACCAGCAAGCAAATCAAACTCCCACTAGAGGGTGCACATGAGCCAAGCAAGTGCAGGCTTATTGGAAATACTGAGGAGCACATGCAGGAATTTCACCAAAAGTAGCAACTAGCATTCTTTAAAGGCGACTGGAACGATCCATACAGAGCAGGGGTGGGCAAACTGTGGCTCTCCAGATGTCCATGGACTACAATTCCCATGAGCCCCTGGCATGCTGGAAGGGGCTCATGGGAATTGTAGTCCATGGACATCTGGAGAGCCACAGTTTGCCCACCCCTGCCATAGAGGAAGAGAACAGGTCTGTCAAGGTGCGTCGCCTGTAAAGTACTTGTCTGTTTTCATGTATAGCTGGCCTTTTTGGCTGAGACACGGCACACAGGTTGATAGAGCTCCCATCTCCAGAAGCAGTCTACCTTTGTAGAAGACAAGGGAGAGGCAACTAGTTTTCCTGCCCTGCTTGTGGGTGTCCTGATGGAAGCTGGCTGTTAGAAACAGTATGTCTTGGGCTGGTCTGTTGTGACATATTAACGGGGAAGTAGGCAGATTTGTGAAGGATCAATGTATGAAGAGTAAGCATTCCCAATAGACTGAAGCCTCCATTTTTAGGGGCAGGCCATCTGCTTGGCAGGCAAGGGAAGGACAATTCTTTACATGTACCTGCTTTTGGACCTCCTACAGCCAGGAGATTTTTCCCCCCCTAATCAATTCAGCTCACGCTATATACTGTTGTGCTGATACAGTGCCTGCTTCCTCCACAAAGAGGGTGCCTGGATCACACCACCACATGTTTCCTTTTTTGACCAAGTAACAGGTTTGCTGGATCGGGGAAATTTGGTTGATGTCATTTACTTGGATTTTAGTAAAGCTTTTGACAAGGTTCCCCATGATGTTCTGATGGATAAGTTGAAGGACTGCAATCTGGATTTTCAGATCGTTAGGTGGATAGGGAATTGGTTAGAGAACCGCACTCAAAGAGTTGTTGTCAATGGTTTCATCAGACTGGAGAGAGGTGAGTAGCGGGGTACCTGAGGGTTCGGTGCTCGGCCCGGTACTTTTTAACATATTTATTAATGATCTAGATGAGGGGGTGGAGGGACTACTCATCAAGTTTGCAGATGACACCAAAGTGGGAGGACTGGCAAATACTCCGGAAGATAGAGACAGAGTTCAACGAGATCTGAACACAATAGAAAAATGGGCAAATGAGAACAAGATGCAATTTAATAAAGATAAGTGTAAAGTTCTGCATCTGGGTCAGAAAAATGAAAAGCATGCCTACTGGATGGGGGATACGCTTCTAGGTAGCACTGTGTGTGAACAAGACCTTGGGGTACTTGTGGATTGTAAACTAAACATGAGCAGGCAGTGTGATGCAGCGGTAAAAAAGGCAAATGTCATTTTGGGCTGTATCAACAGAGGCATCACATCAAAATCACAAGATGTCATAGTCCCATTGTATACGGCACTGGTCAGACCACACCTGGAGTACTGGAGGCCTCACTTCAAGAAGGACATCGATAAAATTGAAAGGGTACAGAGGAGAGCGACGAAGATGATCTGGGGCCAAGGGACCAAGCCCTATGAAGATAGGTTGAGGGACTTGGGAATGTTCAGCCTGGAGAAAAGGAGGTTGAGAGGGGACATGATAGCCCTCTTTAAGTATTTGAAAGGTTGTCACTTGGAGGAGGGCAGGATGCTGTTTCTGCTGGCTGCAGAGGAAAGGACACGCAGTAATGGGTTTAAACTTCAAGTACAATGATATAGGCTAGATATCAGGAAAAAGTTTTTCACAGTCAGAGTAGTTCAGCAGTGGAATAGGCTGCCTAAGGAGGTGGTGAGCGCCCCCCCTCACTGGAAGTCTTCAAGCAAAGGTTGGATACACACGTTTCTTGGATGCTTTAGGATGCTTAGGGCTAATCCTGCGTTGAGCAGGGGGTTGGACTAGATGGCCTGTATGGCCCCTTCCAACTCTATGATTCTATGTGCTGTAGAACTAGGGTTGCCAGACTCCAGCTGGGCCCTGGAGCCCACTTGCTTTTACAACTGATCTTCAGACTACAGAATCAGTTCCCCTGGAGCAGGGGTAGTCAAACTGCGGCCCTCCAGATGTCCATGGACTACAATTCCCAGGAGCCCCCTGCCAGCAAATGCTGGCAGGGGGCTCCTGGGAATTGTAGTCCATGGACATCTGGAGGGCCACAGTTTGACTACCCCTGCCCTGGAGCAAACAGCTGCTTTGGAGGATGAACTCTGAGACATGGCACCCTGTGTGACCCGCACACAAACCTGCTTCCCAAAGCCCACATTCTCCAGGCTCAACCCTGCAATATCTCCCAAGTATTTCCCAACCCAGAGCTGGCAACTCTACGTAGGCCTGAATTCCAATGCGCTTTTTATTAGCCAGTTCATTTTGCAATCACCGCCGGTATTTGCTTCTGCCACACAACCTCTGCCCCTCGTAAAACAATCAAAAGAAAAAGTGCCAGAGGGCAGGCCGCTTCAAAAACCACCGAACAGATTCAAGAAATGCATGCAGAAAGGCAGGAAATCTTGCACTGGGAGCAAGCAGGCCTGCTCGAAGGCTTCACCCAGTTCTGCATTGGAAGGCCAGTCCTTGACACAGAAATTTCGATGTCTTCTGCATTTTATGCAAGACTTGTAGTTGAAATTCAGACCAGGCTTGCATTTTTAAAAAAACGTTATTTATCATCTGCTTTTTCTCCTAGTGAATCTGTGCCACACAGTGCATTAGGATTTTAGAAGTATAGACTCAACAAAAAGCATGAATGAGCCCTTTTCAACTGCTGATTTTTCAGACTTTGAGATATCAGGAAGTGATGTCAGCTGGCCACACCTCTCTGCCACGCCCCCAGAAGTGAAAGGAGGGGGGGTAAAGTTTAAATAGCTCGGGTCCCTCCCCACCACCCCCAGGCCCTTAATTGGCCACCTTGGGAGGGGGCAGGTCAGCCTGTCCAAGTAAGGATAGCATTTTTTAAAGCCCCTTTCCTTTTTGTTTGGAGTTGGAAGGCAGGTACAGTGTGGGAGGGCTCTCTCCAGCCACCATTTTGGAAACCTCAAGGGGCAGTTGGGAAGCCCTGGCGTAAATATTTGCACGAACAAGAAAAAAAATGCATGACACAATAAATTCTAAATAATTCATTTCACCTGTCACAATATAGACTTCTCTTTCAACTGGAGGCCAACATGAAGCTGAGCAGGAAGAAAAGTATCTTGTCTTCAATACTTTTAGTAGTGATCATCAGACCCAGCCAAAATGGGTATCCCGGGTGATAGCTGGTTGTGTTGTTGGACTTCCTCAGTGGTATAATAATTGCACATGACCAATAAATTCAGGCCGAGCTCAACGTCTCTCGGGGAACACAAAGCAGGAAGGTGAGTCATTGTCCTCACAAGTAAATGAGACAAGCCGTCTCTTGCTCTTTGTTTCCTCTCCCTTCTCGGAGGATCTCTACCATCACCACCAACCCTGTGAAGTGGGCCAGGCTGACCCAAATGACATAGCTCTTGCTTGGTGGGGCGGGGAATCTGAACTAGGCTCTCCCAGATCCCCATTCTCCCAGTGTTCACTGGGATACCCCCACCCCTGTATTTCCCACAGAAGCAGGAGGGCTGGGGGTGGGAGATGGGAAGGCCTGTTGGGGAGCCTGTTTCAGAAACCTCACGTCTGCCCACTCATCACCTACTTTCCCTCTCTTGCGGGGCCAGATTTAAAAGCCCTGGACGGCACAGTTCCCACCCACGGTCTATCTGTCTGACCCCCCCCCCCCCCATTTAGGGTATGGCATCTTATCTATGCTCAGTTACATGAACCTCTCAGGACTGTATAAAACACTCCTGAGCATTGATCTTCTTTCTTTTTGATATAGATTATATAGATTTGTGGAACACAATTGAGAACACAAATACAGATTTGTGGAACACACTTTAGACACAGTCTGTCTATGGTTTATTTTTAGGTCAGGCAGAATGTATCTTGAGTTCATTGTGGCACTATGATTGTGTATAGTTATTTTTTTGTCTCTCAAAGTAACCTTGAGTTTGTCAAAAGCAGATAGCTCCTGAATGTAGCATCCCTCCATGTAAAGGAATGTATTCTTTGAAACATAGAGCGAGAAAATTGTAATAAGATATATAGCCATCCGTGATAGGTCAGATTGTACGCCCTTCGTCGTTGACCTGATTGGTCAAAGGGACAGTGAGGGACTGAGCATCAGGATACCTCATGATGACGTATCAAGGTCTTAAAAATGAGCTGCACTGATGCAGACTTCAGAGAAATGCACCAATTAGCTTTCTCTCCATGCTTGCAAACATGTATCCTAAATAAATCCTCTTGCTGCTTAGCTGTCTTTGTTGTGGTCTTGTAAATTTTACACTGTATGATCCATAACATCCATACATTTTACACTGTATGATCCGTAACAGTAAATGTTTTTTTTGTGTGTGTGTGTGTTTGTCTGTGTGTTATTTGAGCATTTTTGTTTCAATGACTGGCAGTTCTGCCCCAGCCAAAAACTCATTTCTGTGTTTGTTCATTCATCCTTATCAGCGTTCCAGAATGTTACAAAGCATATATGGCAGAAGGTCAGAACTAGAGGAAATATAAATATAAACAAACAACAGCAAAACAGATAAAACAGTAATACACTATAAGTACTTCAACTAATGCACCATAAGTACTTCAACCAATTGAGGAATTGTGACTGACTGAGCATGACAGAAATTCACAGCAAAACAATGAGGGTGGAGGGGGACAAGATCTGCCCATTGAATTCTTGTATCTCATGAACAGAATCATGTAATCTTATAGTAGGAAGGGACATCCAGAGTAATCTAGTCCAACCCCCTGCAGAATTCAGGCAATTCCTAACTAGCCACCCACTCATAGTGGCCCCAATTCCATGCCCAGATGATCCCCCTCCAGCATTCTTTGGGCACATCAAGATCTGAAGCATGGAAAACTACACATATTTTTGCACACCAAGAACATACCTCTGGGACTTACTGGGACTTGCATTCAGAGACTGCACCTGGGAATCCAGTCAGATGGTTTGCTCTGTTCTCCCAACTGGTGGGTGATAAAAGGCCTTTCCACATTCTCATTTTACTTGCTTATAAGTTCCTGCTTTCTGTGAGGTTTTTTTTTACATGTTCTGCACATGTCTGGCTCCTGCTAGTGGTCAATTAGATATTACATTGGTGTATGTCCAGCATATCTCCCTGCAGGCTTAAATTTTCTAATAGGGGAAGAGAGAGTTTCTAGAGAGCAGCTTTTCCAGGCCATTCTAGGCCAAGGAAAGCTTATACTGACAGAAGAAGGGGGATAGATTAGCAAAATAGGTAGATATGTAAAACCCCACAGATCTGTCAAAGGGGTGTGGGGCTTACATGTCACAGCAAACATATATTTTCCTTGTGTGTCTACTTATTATGCTGGATTCATCTATTTTGTGCTACCATACAGGTGTCCCAGCGTCCCCTGAATTGTTTATTGTCAAGATGTATGCTGTGATATTTTCTGCCTTTGTACAAAAGAAGAAAAACCACTGAGTAATAACACAACTAAATCAGAATTTGCACAACGTAGACAAAGTTTATCTGATACTTACAAGCATAAATATAACATAGCAATTCTACAAAAATGTGACATAAGGCTAGGGATTCCCCTGGAAATTCCAAATCTAAATGAGAAACTAGTGCTGAATTGTTTTGCTGGACTAGGTAGATTGAGTTGGGATAGTTACTTCCGCCATCTTGTGGGTTGTTATATGTACTGTTACTGTTTTAATGGGGTTTTTATGGGGTAATTGTTATGCTTATGGTTTTAATTGTTAGGCGCCTCGAGGCAACAAAAGTCGTGAGAGGCGGAATATAAGTCCAAGAATCCTTATCCATCCATGGTTCCTCTATATATTTGTGAAACCGCCTAGGGGGTGGAATGTGGTGGTTGTCCAAGTTGGAATAGGGCCAATCAGGGTGCAGCCAGCAATGATTGGCCCTGCCCCTAAAGCTCCCAGCCTCCCACCCTGGATGCTAGCCACATTCCTCTCAGACGCACCTGAGACAGAGAGACACACAGAGCCTTGCCAGACCAAACACGAGCCCTCATTCCCTCCTATCACTCCTGCTGCGAAGGTAGCAGAGAGAGAAACAGCGAGAGCTGCCACAAACTACTGACCAGCCCTGCTTCCCTCCTAAGAACGGGTCTTAATTATCTGCTATGGCTTCTGCTGAGAGGCACAGGGAAAGACACCCATAGAAAGAGAGACACAGAGAGAGATGTGCACCTACCGGTATACCCTGCATCCTAGCGTCCATTGCATTCCTGTCTGCAATGGGCTTTCATGCTAGTAAATAAATCTTTAACTGCTCCTGCGGAGCGGATAAAATAAACGTGTAAGGACCCTAAAGGCGGGCCCTGTCCAGGATGAGGAAGGGTGCCCATTGGCCCCTTCCCCTGGACTAACAAGCGGAGGGCCCAATCGGGAGGTGTGAAATGCCTCGCGATTGGGCCCTCCACTTGTCAGTCCAGCCCCAAACTGCCAATCAGCAGCCACGCACAGCACGGCTGCTGATTGGCTGTTTGCCCCGGCAAGGACCAGTATCTTGTCTTCAATACCTGCCCAACCCCCCACGAGGGCAAACCTCCACCCCATGGTGGCCATTCCTTTGTTGGCCGCCGAGAGGGAAGGTAGGCCCGCAGCCCCCTGTTGCCTGGCCTGGGGAGTGGGGGGGAGCCTTCACAGGCATCACGGAGCGCATTGCAGACCCGGTGATCGCGCTCCCCGGACCCTGGGAAGGCTTTTTCCCGGGGGGGGGGGGAAGGTAAAAGCCCAGTGTTTGGAAAGCCTCTCTGGCGGCTGGAAAGGCTTTTTCCTCCCTCCCCCCCCCCTGGGAAAAGGCCTGGGGACAGCTTCACCCTGCGGGGGAGAGTTAGGGGGGACCCAGCCCTTCCCACCCGCCCGGGCATCGCTGCCAGGCGGTTGGGAACGGCTAGCGCTCAATGTATTTTTTTTAATAGCAGGCTTAATTTCTAGTAATAAATAAACCGGTAAGCCCTGCATTTCGCTTGGGACTGCTTTCTCAGCAGACTCTGACAATTATAGCATAAATTCAGAAATACAATAGATATAGGATAACATGAACCATGTTTCCATAGTCCAGTGGTTCTCAACCTGGGAGTCAGGATCCCTTTGGGGGGGGGGTCGAACGACCCTTTCACAGGGGTTGCAGCAGGGCAAGCAGCTTGGCCAGGTTGGGTGCCATCCACACAACAGCCTTGCGGGGTAGATCGAGATAGAGTGTTCATCTGTCTGGAGCCGTGGAAAAGAGCGAGATCAGCATGGTGGGAGAAATGGAAGAAAGCAAAAGTGAACTGAGAAACCCCAGGAAAAAACTATTTATATACAATCACAAACAATGGATCTTCACGCCATTGGTCAGTTTTTCTTTTATTTCTGTGAAAGCACACTTGCATAGTTGGGGGTCACCACTACATGAGGAACTGTATTAAAAGGTCGTGGCATTAGGAAGGTTGAGAACCACTGCCATAGGTGCTAAATGTTAATCGGAAACGTGTGAAAATTATACTGAAGCTGACCCAACTGAAAACTTTGTAATGCCCAAGTGCCTAATGGCCTCTAGGTAACATTCATGGCCTAATGATTACCTTCATTGTCCCACAAAAATGCACACCCGTGCGCATACAGACACACATGAGCACACAAACACACACACAAATGCATGAGGAGGGGGATGCAAGGAGGTCCAGCCTCTGAGTTTAGCATGCACAGTTCCAAGATGAATAGCAGATTGTTTATTCAGAAGTCACACGGTCCCCAATCATGTCAAAAGACGCGTTCACGAGATAGTTGGCCTTACTTCTTCATGAAAAGGATCATCAGTCCTTTACTACTTTATCATACAAACTTGTATTAAAATGATTGTAAATCATCACCTCTGTAGGGAAAACACATCTAAGAACAAAACAATTCCTGGCAGCAAACAGGAGGCCCAACACGTGGGGATGAATAAAACACAAGAGCTCAAAGGATAGGGTTGCCAACCTCCAGATGAGGACCAGAGCTCTCCCCAAATCATAACTGCTCTCCTGGCTACAAAAATCACCCACTTTATGTATTGTCGGCCACATGAGAACTGGGGAGGGTGAGAGACCTAGACTGGGGATGGGATGGGGGTGGGGGGAGCAGGGAGTTAACCCTTTCTAAGCCCCCAGGAAGCAATTCATGCTAATTCCATGACCCCAACTCTTCCTGCTATCTTTTTCTCTCCCCTCCCTCCCTTTCTCTCTGAGCTAGAAGCCTTCCTTCCCTTCCCCCATGCCTTATCTTCCAGCCCGGGTGATTCTCCCCTTCCCTCTTTTTTTCCACCACTGTCAGCAAGATCAAAGGTGAGAGCCAGAGGTTTGATAAATATTCCTCAGACAACAGGGTTAGTGACCCCACAAAAGGGGCAATTTGAAAGCCAGACTCCAGCTGCATACCAAATCCAGAAGCCCCGCCCTCCCCCGGCTTTCGAGATCTCCCCCCCCCCCATTAGTCGCCCTCCACCCCACTCTCCACTTCAGGGTTGATGTGTTTTATGTTAATTAAATGTGGGGGACGGGCAAAATATAAATTCCAGAGGGCACATGGTGTTTGTCTGCGGCAGCCAAGCTGAACAGGAGTCTTGTGGCCTATCAAAGAGGAACCAAACATCATCCTGCCAAGCAGGAGTGAAACACTGAGAAGTCTTTAAAGGGTCACAAGACCCCACAAAATAGAGGTTCAGGCAGGGAAGGTTTTTCCACCAACACCAATCCAGCATATTGCTAAAATATCCCACCAAAGATTGATGCTGTCTTATCAACTGTCATAGCTGCGTTGCGTGACAGCTGCGTTTTATCAGTGTGCACATACGTGTCAAGAATTGAAAGAGCGGGCAGAGGGGCAAACGAAGGGAAGGAGACAAGTGGCTTGCAATTGGCAACGAAGAACAAAAACCCAGGACGAGAGCGGGTCTAAACTACACGGAGAACAGTACTGGCTAGATATCAGGAATTTTTTTTTCACAGAGTAGTTCTGCAGTGGAATGGGCACCCCAAGGTGGTGCGCTCCCCCTCATTGATAGCCTTCAAGGAGCAGCTGGACAGATCCTTATTCTGGATGCTTGAGGCTGATCCTGCACTGAGCAGGGGGTGGGACTAGATGGCCTGCATGGCCCCTTCCCACTCTAGGATTCTATGAGTCTCGTTCAGCAGTGCAATGGGCTGCCTCAGGAGGTGGGAAGCTCCCCCTCACTGGCGGTCTTCAAGTAGTGGATTGACAGAGACTTAGGGTCCCTTCTACTAGGAGTCTATGATTCTTCATGCTTCGATTCCACTCTGCAAAAGAAGGCCAGATAATTTGGGAACTCTAAAAATCTGAAGAGATAAAGGAGACTTCTGGCACCATTCCTTAGTTAGGTAGACTTTCCTGTCTGTTTTCTTGTCTTGGCACACTCCCAAATATTCCAAATCAACTCACCTGTATGCATTTAAGAAGCGCCTGTCTGAAGCACTGAGGAAGCATTGGGGAGGGCAGAAAGCTGGATGTGAAGGCTGTAGGGAGGGGAGCAAGAGGCCTAGAGAGAAATGCCCTCTCCCTTTCAGAGACGTTTAATGTATTGAAATGGGCAAGGGAGGCTTTTTCATGGCGCTAGAGAGCCTTCCTTTTAGCATGCATTATTTATTTACTTTATTTACATTCTGCTTTTATTTACTTTATTTACATTCTGCTTTTTTCTCCAACGGGGACCCAAAAATAGCCTACGTCTTTCCCTTGTCCTCCGTTCAATCCTCACAACAACCCTTTGAGGTAGGCCATGGAAAGGATGTGTGATTGGCCCAAAGTCGCTCAGATGTCACAATCCTGTTGTCACATGTTCTAGCTCTAATGATTCAAAGACCTGTTTGGCATCAATCATTATCTGCATTGCATTTCTCTCTGTGTTAGTGTGCCTCAGATTTGCTGTCATGACTTTGCAGTGCTTGACCAAAGAATGAGGCCAGCTGGGAAACCATTTCGTGAACTTTGTTATTTTTACCTTCCAAACCCGGGGTGCCTCACAGTAAATATCCAAAGAACGTCCTTTGAGTCTTCTGGTAGGTGGCCGGGACCAGGCTCCTGGTTTGCCTTGGGCAGTTTGCTTTATGCTTTCATTCTGGCAGGTTTGTGGCGTGGAAACATTGCACCTGGAATTTTGTACACCAAAGGGTGCCTGGGGGGGCGGGCGGGCTCTGGGGCAACCATATAGGTAGGCAGCCTTCTGCTAACATTAGTTTTGACAAAGAGCATCATGTACCTGTTTTGCTAATCCTTTCAATAAAGAGATTTCTCCAGCCAAGAGTCTGCTTTTTGGGGAAGTCAACTGGGCACCAACGCCAGTGAGCTTCCATGGCAGAGGGGGGGGGGGACTCAAAACTGGACTTCCCATATCTTAGCCTGATACTTTAAACACTACACTGCGTATCAAAAGGACAGGATTATTTTGTACTTGCCAAGCCATTGAAAGTTCGAGAAGGCACCCTCGGCCATGGTTGAAAAGCAGCCCTACAGTGCAGGTGTGATCTTACACTGGAGTATGAATAGAAGTTCCTGGTGGTAACCTGATAGTGTTCCTGGCATTAACCTATTACGGATCCTGGCAATAACAGTTATGGTGAGAAAAGCATTGCTTAGTTCTGCAAACTTTGACTCCAGCAGCACGTTAAGAGTCTGACAACATTATTTGGGCAATAAACATTTGAGAATCAAAAATCTTGTTGGTGTCTTAAGGTGCTCCTGGGCTCAGATATAGCTGCTGTACTGCGAATCAGCATGGCAACCCAGCTTGATTGACAGTGGTTGGGAGTGGCAGCCTCTCTTCTGGAGAACTGGGTGATTCCTCACTCCTCCTCCGCATGCAGCCAGCTGGGCAACCTTGGACTAGTCACCTCACAGTGGAGGAGAAGGAACGGAGATTGTGTGCCACTTTGAGATACCTGAGGTCTGCTGGGTGACCTTGGACCAGTCACAGTTCTCTCAGAGCTCTCTCAACCCCACCAGCCTCACAAGGTGTCTGTTGTGGGGAGAGGAAGGGAAGGTGATTGTCAGCCGCTTTGAGACTCCTGAGGCTTGCTGGGGCTAGAGCTCTTTCAGTTCTATATGCCTCACAGAGTATCTAATGCGGGGAGAGGAAGTGGAGGTGACTGTCAGCTGCTTTCAGACACATGAGGCCTGCTGGGTGACCTGGGCCAGTCACAGTTCTCTCAGAGCTCTCTCAGCCCCACCTACCTCACAGGGTGCCTGTTGCATAGAAAGGAAGGGAAGGTGATTATAAGCCACTTTGAGACTTCTTCGGGTAGTAAAAAAAAAAAAGAAAGGTACAATAAACACCAGTTCTTTTTCTCTTCTCCCCTGTGAAACATTGCTTGATTTTATAGCTCTCCCGAATGTTGGTAAGTTGTTTTTCTCCTGCATTCTCTCCAGACCTGTGGGCCTTCTTAAAGCTCACAGTGCAGCCTCTGGCATTCCTTGTCTCCCCCCCACACTCCCCCCCCCCCAGCCCAGGACTGGCCTGTTTTGCCGCCTCCTCATTAACTAAGTCAATATGTTGGTCCCTGCAGCTGTCCCCTGGGGGGACTCATTACAAAGACATTGCGCTAAACTTGTCTGTGAGAAGGACTCAACGCTCCTAGGGGGTGAAGAAAACAACACCAGTTGTTGCATGAGGTGGAAGAGATGTTTCCCATTGGGTCAGATCTTGGTTTCCAGAACTCAAACGAACCATGGAAAGGGCTCGCCTGTGGCCCGCTTTCAGAGAGTTCGTGACCCGTGTTTGGCCCCTGTCTCTCTTCACTTGGGAACTTATAAACTGGGAGATGCTCAGCCAGATCAGTGTTTCCCAACAGTTTTCAGGCTACCTCCTGATTGTTCTACAAATACCTCCCATGTCACCTGCCTTAAGCCTATGAAAAGCATTATTCTGTGTAATATTTTTGTTAGATTGTTTTAATCATACAGGAATCATACAGTTCCAAGGGACCTTCAGGGGTAGTCAAACTGCGGCCCTCCAGATGTCCATGGACTACAATTCCCAGGAGCCCCCTGCCAGCATTTGCTGGCAGGGGGCTCCTGGGAATTGTAGTCCATGGACATCTGGAGGGCCGCAGTTTGACTACCCCTGATGCCTCCCCCCAACCAGAATTCCTGTCCAGTCTGACCTGGAAGAAATTTGCCTTCTGATCCCAAAGTGGTGATCGGCATTTCCCTGGATAGGCAAGGAAGGGCCACAAGAGACAAACACTGGCACATCCCTTCCTGCTCACCCACTCACAATCTGCCTGAGTTCATAAAATCAGCATTTCTGTCAGGTGGCTCTCTAGCCTCTGCTTAGAAACTTCCAAAGAAGGAGAACCTACCACCTCCCGAGGAAGCCTGTTCCACTGAGGAACTGCTCTATTGGGAACTTCTTCCGGGTGTTTAGCTGGAAATTCTTGGGAACTAATTTCAACCCATTTATTCTGGTCTGACACCAAGTGGGCCTCAACCGGGGCCAGGTCCTTTTCAGAGAGCTCAGCCATACCTGTGAGTTATTGTTCGCCTGATGTGCAACGAACGTGCAGAACTCACTCCCATAAAATGTAGCCGTGGCCACTAGCTTAGCTGACGGATTTCAAGGTGGATGAAATGTCTCCGCAGAAGAGGAGAGGACTGTTTTGGCTACATGGCCCGGATGAATAGATGAAACCTCCGTGTTCAGGGGCAGCCTACCGCTTCCATCTCTGATGCTGGAAGACCAAGGCAGGTGGGGAGTTTGTCTAAGAATCTGAAAGGGATTTGTCGTTTATTACACAGTTTCCACAAAAGAAAGCAGCATATAGTCTGGAGGTCATATATTGACAGTGTTGGAGAGGAGGGAGAACTGAGCTAGCTGGCAGTTTACTGTCAGGTTTTCTTTGGTTCATAATATTCATGTGAGGCCTTCAGATTCCAGTAAATAATGTTTAGCATTACACTCATTTGTCAAAACTGACCCTGACACCTTTCCCCTTGCACCGTACTGGCAGTTCATAAGTTATTATATATATATATATATATATATTTACTAAACATTTCCCATAGATTATTCTTCTGTGCATCCTCAAATGAACTACCCTTTCATCCCAATTTCTTCCTTCCTTCCTTCCTTCCTTCCTTCCTTCCTTCCTTCCTTCCTTCCTTCCTTCCTTCCTCCCTCCCTCCCTCCCTCCCTCCCTCCCTCCCTCCCTCCCTTCCTTCCTTCCTTCCTTCCTTCCCCAGACCTAAATCCAGATCGACCAGGTTCCCCCCCCTCCGCCTCTACCCACCAGCAATCTATCTGTCTGCCTATCTCTCCCCTGGTCCCTTTATCATCTCTCCAGCCACACGCACCCCCAGGGACTCATCCTGTGCAGACATTCCCTCCCTGGGGAACTGGCACACTGCTGCCCCTGTCTTTGTGGATACCTTTCCAAATTGCCCTTCAGGCCCTTCTCCTCCAGCTGTTTTTTTTTTGGAGGGGAGGAGGCAGACACTCCCTATATTGCACACACACACCCTCCGCAGCCCCCAGCCTCTCCTCCTCCTCCTCCTGCTGAAGCTTTCCCAGGGGAGGGGCCTGGCCCATGGTGACAGCCAGGATGGACGGGTTGACCCCCAGGTTGAAGGTCAGCGCTCTCTCCTCCACTGCCCTTTTCAGATTCAAATTGGGGGCAGAGGGCTTTGTGTGGGCAGGTCAAGCCTGATTGAGAGTGGAATGAAAAAAAAAAAAGGTTGGGGGGCAGGAGGACACTTTTATCACGGCTCTCCGGGGCTCTGCTTGTGAGCCTGCAATGGAGCATCCGCCGGAGACGAGACAAAAGGTCTCCCTTGTCAAGCTCCCAATGCAGCCATCTGTCTTGTAGGCTGCAGCCTTCTGAAGCACAAGATTTTTCTTGACTGACCCACGTTACCCTAGTGCTACGGGACATGGAAACAGCCGTGGGGGATCAGGTCCGTCTCCCTCAGCATCCTGCTGCCCACGGTGGTCAGCCTTCCGTTGCCTCGGGGCGGAGAGCCAGAACGCTGTCTTGGTGAAAAGCGGCAGCCTCTCATCTGGAGAACTGGGTCCAATGCCCCACTGCTCTTCGACAGGCAGTTGGCTGGGTGACCTTGGGAGAGTCACAGTTCTCTCAGAGCTCTCTCAGCCTCACTCACCTCCCAAGGTGCCTGTGGTGGGGAGAAGAACAAGACTGCAAGCCCCTTTGAGACTCCTTAAAAAGTAGAGAAAAGCGGGATATGAAAACTTACTCTTTGGGCATTTCCGCACATCACTAAAAATAGCGTTACGCCAGCTGAATGGCGTAGAGCTATATATTATCGTGCCTCCCAGCTACTCCTCACCTTTTTGCTATCTAGCTCTTGTATGCTGCCTTGTGGTGCTTCTCACCCTCTACAACTGCTGCTGGAAATGGCAGAAGAGAGAAACATGCTTTATACATGACTCTCTTCCGCCTGTCAATCAATCCAGGCATCCAATCCCCTTTCTCCATGTTTTAAAGGACCGCCTCTGGGGGTGGGGGAGAGGACCGCCTCTGGGGGTGGGGGAGAGCTGCCAGCCCGGGTGCCGTGCATGCGCATTTTCGCCAGCAGGTGGAGCTAACGTGCATGCGCAGAGTAGCCGCGCATGAGCGTTTTCACCAGCAGGGGCGCTAATGCACATGCACAGCAGCTCGGCACATGCACGTTTGCATCCGCTGGCATGCTGGAGGCTGCGCCTGCCTCTTCCCCCCCTCACAGCAAGAAGCTAGCCGGGCCGCTTCGCTCGCGGCCCGGCTAGCTTCTTGCTGTGAGGGGGGGGGGGAAGAGGCAGGAGCAGCCTCCGGCATGCCAGCGAACGCAAACGTGCATGTGCCGAGCTGCTGTGCATGTGCTTTGGTGGCCGCTTCGCTCAGGGCCTGGCGAGCTTCTCGCTGCCAGGGAGGTGGCAGAGGCAGGCGATGCTGCCGGCGGCCTGGTACTGATGACCCCTGGTCTAAAGCATGCAGGATAAGGATCTGTCCAGCTGCTGCTAGAAGACCACCAGTGACGCCTTTGGGGTCCCTCTCGAACCTCCAGGAAATCCCCAGCCCAGAATTGGCCCCCTGCCTCAAGTGTAACAGCCTCTTGGGTCAGAGGTTGGCTTCTTTGCTCCAGAGGAAAGCATGGCTGCTAGCGGCACAGAAATGTGGGATTCAATCCCCTGAAGAGCTGGAGAACACTCTCTATATAGGGCATTGTGCACATTGGACAGTACTTCCGCAGAAGACCTGCACCATTCATGTTCAACTCCAACACAACTTGAATCTGAGTTAGCCCATGAGCTGGGATTTTTGAACTACACACATATTCTTTGGGAGCTGCAGATAGCCTGAGCTTGGGGGGTTTCCCATTGCAACCACACCTGTGGCCACTAGATGCCACTCAAGAGCACACAGGTCCGGCTCAGCTGCTCAAACAGCTTCACAACAGCCCTTCAAGGCTGACTTCACCAAATGATTTGCTGGCTGCAATTCTAACACATCCCTGCCCCCAACCTGCATGGCCCCAGCAAGTCCAGGCAGTATTCCACAACCCTGGCTGTACGCTCTATCTGCACTATGTTTCCTTACCCAGGATAGGAAGCCATGCTATCCGAATACCATTCCAGACACGTATACTTAACGAGGGCAGGAGTTTATCTATATGAGGCCTCGGAAATGATATCTCTGCCATGTGAAACAGCTACTGGTTACTACACTTTCAACTTGGTCCGGGTTTTAAGAAATTATTGGATTAATATTGCAATACCTGGAGCCATTGTATAAATACTGAAGAAGGCAGTTTGGCTGAAAGGTGTAAGGTCACAGTCACATTAAGTTTAAGTTTAATATAATTGTACAGTTTAAATCAGATTTAAGAATATTATTTAGACCTATAGTCTTAGAATCATGGAATCCTAGAGTGGGAAGGGGCCACACAGCCCATCCAGTCCACCCCCTGCTCAGTGCAGGATCAGCCTCAAGCATCCAGGAGAAGGATCTGTCCAGCTGCTACTTGAAGACCGCCAGTGAGAGGGAGCTCACCACATCCTTTGGCAACCCATTCCACTGCTGAACTAGACTCATAGAATCCTAGAGTGGGAAGGGGCCACACAGGCCATCTAGTCCCACCCCCTGCTCAATGCAGAATCAGCCTCAAGCATCCAGGAGAAGGATCTGTCCAGCTGCTACTTGAAGACCGCCAGTGAGAGGGAGCTCACCACATCCTTTGGCAACCCATTCCACTGCTGAACTAGACTCATAGAATCCTAGAGTGGGAAGGGGCCACACAGGCCATCTAGTCCCACCCCCTGCTCAATGCAGAATCAGCCTCAAGCATCCAGGAGAAGGATCTGCCCAGCTGCTGCTTGAAGACGGCCAGTGAGGGGGAGCTCCCCACCTCCTTGGGCAGCCCATTCAACGGCTGAACTTGATTCATAGAATCCCGGATTGGGAAGGGGCCACACAGGCCATCTAGTCCCACCCCCTGCTCAGTGCAGGATCAGCCTCAAGCATCCAGAATAAGGATCTGTCCAGATGCTGCTTGAAGACGGCCAGTGACCCGTTTGGGCTCCGGCTGAGGCGAGAGGCAGTGTGTAAATGCAGTGAGAAAGCAAAGCAGCAGGCAAGGCAGTTCTTGTCTCCTGCACCACGCAATTCCTAGCCTGTTCCCCAATTTCTCCCATCTGGAAGTGAGGGAGAAGGGGCCATGAGCGGGCGTGCGGGCCCTTCAGCCTCCGCCTCGGCTGCATTGCAGATGTGGGTCGCTCCCTATCCCTAACAGATGTTCCTTCTGGGCCGCCTGGCGTGGTGGGTGGGGTCCTTCCCTTTGTTGGCCGTCTCTCCCTTCCTGCCTTGCCTCCAAGACCCAACCAAGGTCAAATGTTAACCTGGTCTGGCGAGCCACGGGGGCAGAGGTCTCCACGCGTCAGAGGAGGTGGTGGTGGGGAGTCAGTGCCTGGGGGGAGGGGCTCAGAAGACCAAAACATGTTCTTGCCTCCTGGGATGCTGCAGGCTCCTTGACCCCTTGGACCCAGCCCCCACCCTGCCCCAGGCGCTCCTTCCCACAGAAACAAACTGTTTTTCCTGCTCGGGGAGATCCCAGAGGGGGAGGGACCCCTGGTGCATTCAGAACATCAAAGCGTACTTGCTGTGCATTCCCTAGTGCTCCTCTGCAGGGTTTTGGTGTCCTTGTGTCCCCCTCCCCTCCCATTTCAGGTTTCTTAGTTTTGAGCTACCTCTGAAGTGTCCTTGTGCTGAAAGGGAACATATCCAGGCCTGTAGCGACAAGGCCTACCAGCGACGGGAAGGACTGATCCCGGGTCCTCCTGTGTCCACAGTGGGTGTTCCAGACTTTCTTCCCTCGCCCAACTGAAAGTAGAAGGACATTGCTACAGACATCTTGGGGTTGGGAACATGTGAAGAAGCCATGATGAGAGTCAAACCCTTGGTAGGTCTTGCCCAGGGTGATCTGCTGGGGTTAGAATCATAGAACCATACAATCTTAAAGTTGGAAGGGATCTCCAGGGCCATCTTGTCCCACCCCCTGCAGAATTCAGTGAATTCACAACTTAAAAACTCCCAGAATCTCCCTGGCCTGGAGGAGATTCACCTCCCAATCCCGAAGTAGATATCAGCATTTCCATGGGTTGCAAGCTCTGGGTTCAGAAATCCCTGGAGATTTGAGGATGAAGCCTGGGGAGGGGAAGAGATGGGGCAAGGAGAGATGGGACATGCGCCATTATGCTGAGCAACATTTCCTGTGTGTACTCAAGCTGTTGTCATGACACTGCAAACATTAATTGGTCAACTTTGGATGTGGCAGAATCCCCCAAATGTCCTGTGTAGGGTTACCAACCACCTATCATGCCCTTATCGAGTTTCCAAGAAGCAGATCCGTTTTGAACAAGAAATATCTTTATTGAAAGAAACGGTGAACAGAAGCAAGGGGTTTCCTTGCTGAAACTGGCAAGCACAGCTACAAGTATACTTGCATCCCTTGAAGCCATTTCTCTACCCAAAGGAGTCTCAGAGCGGCTTAGAGTTGCCTTCCCTTTCCTCTCCCCACAACAGACACCCTGTGAGGGAGATGAGGCTGAGAAAGCCCTGACATTACTGAAGAAGAAGAAGAGTTGGTTCTTTTATGCCGCTTTTCTTTACCTGAAGGAGTCTCAGAGTGGCTTAACATTGCCTTCCCTTTCCTCTCCCCACAACAGACACCCTGTGAGGTGGGTAAGGCTGAGAGAGCCCTGATATCACTGCTTGGTCGACAAGGTACTATAGGAGAGCATTCACACTGGCTGGATGTTCTGCGTTGCCTTCTGCCATGCTGGTGGGCCGCTTCAAGAAAACCCCAGTAGCTGAAAGACTCTGCCCCTATAATTCTGGGGAGAGAGAGTCAACCGTACTCGTCCTCTTAAGGTGCCGTACCTTCAGCTCTGTAAGAAATAAATTCATCCTCCCTTTACTCATGGATTCCTCCAACAGCTCAAACAAAGAAAAAGTTAAATTCCTCCTGTGGAATAGTAGGGGCCATATTATTAAACAGGTTGCCAAATTCTGTGTGCATGTGCTTAGCACACAGGAAAGACAACTTAAGTTTAAGTAAAGATTTTTAGAGGAATTTTACTATGCATTTTTATAATTTACCCATCAATTATACAATTTCATATGTTTTAAATTTTGTACTGGCTCCCTGATTATGCAACTTTCTGCTGTGAAATGTTTTTTTTTTCTTGCTATCTGTTTTATCTGGCCGCAGTGCTGTATTAAAATAAATTTGAAATTTGACCACTGCTCGGTCAGAACAGCTTTATCAGTGCCGTGGCGAGCCCAAGGTTACCCAGCTGGTTGCATGTGGGGGAGCGCAGAATCGAACCCACCAGATTAGAAGTCCACACTCCTAACCACTACACCAAACTGGCTATGATACCTTTTGTTGAACAACTCATAACATTAGGTAATTGGAGTGTATCGCTTTCCTGTTTTCATCTCCCATCTGTTTGTATTTGTTTCCATCTATCTGTTTGTAATTGTTACATTGTATGTTTTAGACCTTACCTGAAGAAGAATTTGAAACAGAGCCCCTTTTCCGGAAATTGTGTTTTACAAGGTTTTACAAACCGCCCCGAGCCGTATGGGAGGGCGGTATAAAAATCTAATAAAATAAATAAATAAATATACTAGAATAAAAGAAAGAAGACATTTTACACAGGTTTCTCTGCATTAACTTTATTTCATGTCGATGTTTAGAGCTAACACAGATTCTTGGTTCGGTTGGATGCTCACCAATGTAGCAAGCCCCCACTTTCCCAAGCAAAGTTTTCCCATCAAAAGCATGCATTCCTAATAGCAAAATAACAGAAAGGGGAAAGGAGGCTAGCAAGGTCACAGAGATAAAATACCTGCCAGCGGAGGAGTTGTGGAGAAACCATTACACAACTAAGACACAGGTTAAAAACAGGTCAGCGGGAACATGATTTAGCCAGAGCTTTGAAACACATAACAAGTTGAAACCAGTAAAAACAATTCCACATAAACAGATCAAAAAGCATTACTTGGCAAGAACATAGACAGAGGGAGACAGGATCTTGACTCTGCCAAGGGCTGGCTGGACACAATATTCCAAAATAAATCTAACCAATGAAGAATGGAACGGTATTATGCTTTTCCTTGCTCTAGATTCTATGCTGCTAGTCTGGAGAGGAAGGGTAATTCTGGGGGATCCCCAGTTCCCACCTGGAGTCTGGCATCCCTGCTTCTGGCTCATTTGGTGTTTACACACCATCTTGGTAATTTGCTCCTCTTTGAACACCTGAAATACATAAATGACAGCATTTTGTGGAAGGGATTTTTCCTTCCTTCAGAACAGACACAGGCTTGTGGAGCCTTGGAATTCCCCAAGCAATCTTTATGCAAACCAAGTGAGCAAAAAAAAAAAAAAAGAGTCAAGTGCTTAAGTTAAGTTGTTCCATTGATCTGGCTGACACCAACGGGAAATCCCTTAGGCAGGGGTAGTCAAACTGTGGCCCTCCAGATGTCAATGGACTACAATTCCCATGAGCTCCTGCCAGCAAATGCTGACTGGGGCTCATGGGAATTGTAGTCAATGGACATCTGGAGGGCCGCAGTTTGACTACCCCTGCCTTAGAGCATTGTGCAAACCAATTGGATCCATTAGCAGTGGCCTCACCCAGGTTGGAGGTGCTCCCAAGGCAGACCACTATTACTGCCAATACCTCCCTGCCACTGCAAACCTCCCTGCCACTACCTCCCTGCCACTGCAAACCTCTGCTCCTTCTTCATTCTCAGACCAAATGGACCAGCTAGTTACGTGAAGCCAAACCTAAAGGAACTGGCATAAGTTCAAGACTTTTTCTTCTTTCCTTAAAGTTGAACCAGAACGCAGTCCGGATGCGTAAAAAGTTTTCAGACCAAATTTTTTATCAGCAACTTGAGTCAAGTCAAGTACATTTCTTATGGCTATCCCACCGGTTTGTAATACAATAAAAAAAAGATACAAATACAAAATTGAATATAAAAAAATAGTTTACCATATAATTAAAACTACAGTGGTTCAGGAAATTGTAATGTAATAACCACTCATGAAACAGAGGGGAAAGAAATAAGCCTAAAAATTACTAAGAATAAGAGAAAACATTCAAACAGATTAAGAAGAAATAGTTTTGCTAAGAAAGGGGGGGGAATATAGAGAATAATATTTTGCAAAAAAGTAATAATATTATAAAATACAGCTAGATTTGTTTAAAATCATTTAGGGATTTGTACTTATTTGACGGAATTTGATTGCTGCTGCACTGAATTTTGCAACCGTGCTAGTGAGTCGGGGGCTGGCCCCAGAGAGAAGCTGCTAATCAGTGGCTCACTAATCAATTCTAAGACAAAATCCACAATAATCAACAGTCTGTTTGGTATTATTTATATATAATATGTAAAATCACAATATATCAAAGAATAAAAGTAAAGGTATCCCCTGTGCAAGCACTGGGTCATGTCTGACCCTTGGGGTGACGCCCTCTAGCATTTTCATGGCAGACTCAATACAGGGTGGTTTGCCAGTCATTGCCGTTTACCCCCCAGCAAGCTGGGTACTCATTTTACCGACTTCGGAAGGATGGAAGGCTGAGTCAACCTTGAGCCGGCTGCTGAGATCGAACTCCCAGCCTCATGGGAGTGCTTCAGACTGCATGTCTGCTGCTGAGAGCCAGTTTGGTGTAGTGGTTAGGAGTGCGGACTTCTAATCTGGCATGCCAGGATCGATTCTGCACCCCCCCACATGCAACCAGCTGGGTGACCTTGGGCTCGCCACGTCTCTGATAAAACTGCTCTGACCGAGCAGTGATATCAGCGCTCTCTCAGCCTCACCTCCCTCACAGGGTGTCTGTTGTGGGAGAAGAAAGGGAAGGTGAATGTAAGCCGCTTTGAGACTCTTTTGGGTAAAGAAAAGTGGCATATAAGAACCAACTCTTCTTCTTCTTCAGTACTATCAGGGCTCTCTCAGCCTCCCCTCCCTCACAGGGTGTCTGTTGTGGGGAGAGGAAAGGGAAGGTGATTGGAAGCCGCTTTGAAACTCTTTCAGGTAGAGAAAAGCGGCATATAAGAACCATCTCTTCTTCTTAAGTAATATCAGGTTGATGAGTTCCTAGCCCTCTGCGACGAGTGGGTTACAGCTAAGCACTCACATTTACAAGCTCAGATCCCCCACATGCAACCATCTGGGTGGCCTTGGGATCCCTACAGCACTGATAAATTTATTCTGGTCGAGTAGTAATCTCAGGGCTCTCTCAGCCTCCCCTCCCTCACAGGGTGTCTGTTGTGCGGAGAGGAAAGGGAAGGCGACTCTAAGCTGCTTTGAGAATCCTTCGGGTAGGGAAAAGTGGCATATAAGAACCAACTCTTCTTCTTCTTCTTCTTCTTCTTCTTCTTCTTCTTCTTCTTCTTCTTCTTCTATTATTATTATTTCTCATTCGGCCACCGCACATTTGAAGGAATGTGAGGCTGGAATTTTGGGGGGTTGAGAACACACTGGCTTATTGGGAAACCTCAAAGAATAACACAAAGAGAAAGGTGGGGGAGTGAGAGAGAGAGCAGAGGGGGGGGGAAGAGGGAGGCCGAATCTTCTTTTTGGCCCCCTTTTGTGTCCCAGAGCCAGCCAAGCAGCTCCAAGGAAGCTGGAGGCCGGAATTCCTCCAGAGATCAAACAGCATGGCCAGCTGGGCAGAAATGTCAAAACAGACCCAGGCCCTGTCCAGAGCGGAGGGAGAGGCTGGGCCCAAGAGGGACAGATCTGATTTCCTCCTTTGTTGGGGAAGTTATTATTTCAGCGATGGGAGAAGAGTGGGAAGTTGAGAGGAGGAGAGGACACAGGCCCATAAATTAGTGGTCCACTCAGCTGCAGAAAAGAAGGCAGCCAGACCTTGCCAGATGTGGCGGTTCCGAATTAAGCTATGCGGGAACCCTTTTCCTTTTAGAAGAAAAAAAAAGAAACCAGGACACTGTGGCTGGCTTGCATGTATAAGAGCAGCCATTCTGGACTATACAACATTATCCCCCGCCAAAATCCTTTCCTTTTTCAAATCCCACCAACCGCTCCAGGTATTTCCCAACCCAGAGTTGGAAACTCTAAAGTACAGGGGTAGTCAACCTGTGGTCCTCCAGATGTCCATGGACTACAATTCCCATGAGCCCCTGCCAGCGTTTGCTGGCAGGGGCTCATGGGAATTGTAGTCCATGGACATCTGGAGGACCACAGGTTGACTACCCCTGCTATAGATGAACTAAGTTGTGTCCTCCAGTTTGGGCGATTCCTGGACATTTGGGATGGAGTTTGGGGAGAATGCTCAGAAAGGACGTAATGCAGCCTTTCTCTGCTTTCTTCACCATTGAGGCCCCTCTGAAACATTCTTCAAGCTTTGAGAAACCCCAGAAGTGGCATGATCATGGTTGCCCTCCAGCACCTGGAGATCAGAGGTAGATTGCTCTTGACCATGGAGGCTCCTTTTGAGGCATTGTGGGTCAGAGCTACTGAGCGACGCCTCCTCTACGACCATTTTAAACAGCGTTCAATCTCGGCCTTTCCAAAGCACACCCTTTACCCAACAGATGGAAATATGGTTGCTGGACCAAGGTTGCCAACCAGCGAAAGCCCAGGGGGCTGAAGACCTGGCAATGCCGCAGAGCATGATCCTGTGAGGCCACTTGCAGCTGTGAAACAAAAACAGCTGTCATGACAATCCGTTTTCTCAACCAGGGTTTTGTGAAATTCTAGGTTTTTTTTTAAATAGATTTTTATTTTTCAAAAAAGAACAGAAAGAGATAAAATTGTTATCGTTAGTACATCATGTTACTTGTACACACTATAATCACAAGACATTAAGAATAACCTTCTTCTAATTCAACTTCAGCTGTCTATTTAAATAGTTCAAATAGGGACCCCATTGTTCTTGAAAGGCTTTCCCATTGACCATCAGTGTCTGTTTTGCCATCTTGGCCCGGGGTTTCTTGACAGCCCTGGAAGGGTTTCCTGAATGGGTGGGAGTTCATCAATATTTAATGTATTTTTTAAAATGTGTTAAAGATTTATCAGATTATATGACTATATATGGTCATATTGACCAGCCACACCCCTTCCAAAATGGCCAATGTTGGGCCTGGAGGGGGTGGGAAGGGGAGGGGCCCTGGGGTGGGTGTGCATACAGCTTTGCCCTCCAACCATATTCGGCATTATTGGACCACTTCTGGGGTTTCCCAAAGCCTGAGGAATGTTTCAGAGGGTTCTCAGTGGCAAAAAAGTTCAGAAAGTATGCTCTTGGATTTCACTGTCTCTATAGTAAAAACCATAGAGACAGTGAAATCTATAGTAAGAACCATAGAGACTGGGGACATTCCTAGAGCATTGCACAATGTGGTGACACCATTTCAGGGTTCCCAGCACTTGACCTCTGGCAACCGTAGACGGAAATTATGCCTTTGCCTTTACATTGTTGTTTGATCTGCTCTTTTGGAATCTCTGTTTTCTGTTTTTGTCATTTGCTTTGTTTTATCTTGGTCAGCTAATAAGCAACGGGAATTCATTAAAATAATGCATTTTTTTAAAAAGCAACCTTTTCTACACAAGGAGTTGACATGTCTGGACAGTTTTCAGAGCAGCAAAAGGAGGGGGGGGAATGGATTTCTTCCCACGAACTAAGGACATTTTCAAATGCAAATGCTCTGCAGAAACATTTCTTCTGGGGGCATGAACCACTCCTGTATTCTCCTGCTGAGGGCAGTTTACAGGGAAGGTCACTTTTCAAGCGGAAAACCCCGAGAAGATGGCATTCCTGGGGAAATTCCAGGGCTATTTGCAATTGCTTCAGTCCTCTTTGCAGCTAGCAGTGTGGCCCCCTAGCCTGAGGAAGTTTTGGCCAAGACGAAGCTGTCCAATTTGCAGATGCTGCAAGATTACCGTTTCCCCTAGCTGCAATTTTAATGTATGCCTCCGCCTACTTAATAAATAGTACAGTAAAACTTTATTGCATACGAGCGACCAAACCTGTTGCATTCAGGAATACAACAGGTGCTAGATTGGGGGTGGGGGGGAGGCATGGAAGAACTCTGCGGACTGCCCTCCCCCCTTCCCCCAGGACCTGGAAAGGCTGCAGGCAGCTGTTAGGGAACTCCCCAGCAGGGGCAGCTCTCACCTGGCAGGAATTTGCAGCCTCCGAGCCTTGGAGGGAGGTGGAAGGAGGAGGGGGGGATGGATGGCGATTGGCTGGCTGCTGGACAGACAGGCAAGCCAATTGGAGGAGGAGACACTCAGGGGCAGGTCAGGCATGTTAAGCGCTGAGTGGCACTTAAGCCATGAGACATGCTCCTCCTCCAAGGCCTTACCAGAAATATATAGTGGAACAGATTTATTTATTTATTGGATTTGTTACCCACTGCTTGCAGACAAGCTGGCTCACGGTGGATTACAGCAGTGGTCCCCAACCACCGGGCTGCGGCTCCCCCCCCCCCGCCCCCCCAGCAGCAAGGAACTTCCCAGGCCGCAAGCAAATCAGCTGCCAAGGCGGCCAATTAGCTTGTGGCCCGGCAAGCTTCTTTCTGTTTATTTATTATTTATTATTATTTGTTGAATTTATATACCATCCTGCCAAGTATTGATGGTTCAGGGCGGATAACATCATAAGCCAACCATACTGTGCAAAAATTATTTGGTTGTGTTTAATATCCCCACGACTCAATCGAATGTATGATTAAATGATCTCTCAGAGCCCTTTGGACGTAGTCGATGGAATCGTGGGGATATTAAACACACCAAAAGTGAAGGTGTGAACTCTTATTGAGGTTCCATGTAAGCACTTATCCCAAAATAAGCATTTTGGGGGTTCCACTGAACTACAGACTATTTTGATCTGGTCATGATCCATTTTGGATCAAAAGGTCTTCCTTTGTGAACAATTCTTTTCAGAGTTCTTTGAGAATTCTACCAGCAATAAATTTCCTTTTTCGAAAACAGGCAAGACAGTTTTTGTCAGTAAGTAGTTTTTAAAATTGGAACCTTATCTTCTAATTTAGACCGTTGCATAGTTTACTGCTGAAATCACTAGACATCTCCGGCGCCTGGAGAAGAGGAGATCGAGAGTACATGTGATGGCCCTCTTGAAGCATTTGAATGGTTGTCACTTGGAGGAGGGCAGGGAGCAATTCCTGCCAAATAGAGGACCCACAATAATGGCTTTAAACTATGTGGAGATATTTCTGGCTAGATATCAGGAAAAGATTTTTCCCAGTCCGAGTAGTTCAGCAGGGGAATGGGCTGCCTCAGGAGGTGGGGAGCTCCCCCTCACTGGCAGTCTTCAAGCAGCGGCTGGACAGATCCTTCTCCTGGATGCTTGAGGCTGATCCTGCACTGAGCAGGGGGTGGGACTAGATGGCCTGCATGACCCCTTCCCACTCTAGGATTCTATGAGTCTAGTTCAGCAGTGGCATGGGCTGCCTCAGGAGGTGGGGAGTTCCCCCTCACTGGCAGTCTTCAAGCAGCGGCTGGACAGATCCTTATCCTGGATGCTTGAGGCTGATCCTGCATTGAGCAGGGGGTGGGACTAGATGGTTTGTAAGGCCTCTTTCAACTTTAGGATTCCATGGTCCCTTAATCCATTGTTCAGACTAGTGATTCACGGTTATTTTGGGGGCATTTAGAAGGCAGAGCTCCCTATGCTGGATCTGGTGGTCTCTCAGGAATACCTCTCCCTTCCTTCTCCCATGGCAGGT
The DNA here is from genome assembly GCF_049243985.1 of Paroedura picta. Lineage (NCBI taxonomy): Eukaryota > Metazoa > Chordata > Lepidosauria > Squamata > Gekkonidae > Paroedura > Paroedura picta. The sequence goes on along the minus strand of NC_135372.1, from coordinate 13,223,026 downwards.
ATTTTGTGAGACAGGTGGAGCTGAGAGAGTTCTGGGAGCTGTGACTGGCCCATTATCACCAGCAGGCTTCACATGGCAGAGAGGGGGGGGAATCAATCCCAGTTCCCCAAATTAGAGTCTGCAGCACTAGTCTGCAGCACTTTTACCACTATACCACGCTGGCTCTTATTAAAAACCTAGCAAACGTTCTTCAAAAGCAGAGTGGACCAAATATGGAGTGGGATGTAACGTAGACCCGGAGGAACCTTTGTTCAAATGCCCAGTCCATAAGGCTCGTTGACTAAAGGTTGTCATCTCTCAGTCTAGCCTACTTCACAAGGTTGTTGTGAGTATAAAGAAGGGATACGAAAACAGGTGTGCTCCCTAAATTGCTTTGAGGGTGTGAGATAAAAATAATCCATAAAGTTTTATTGCTAATAGTTTATTTATACGGTTGTATAATTATTACATATAATTTCTTATGAATATGTTCAGTAATTACTGTACAGTCTTGGCTAATGTTTAATTATTACCAATTGGCAAATGTAATGCATGTTTTATAATCTCAAATGAAAAATATACATGAAAACCAGAAAAACACACTAAGCATTATAAAATATTTTTAAAAACAACACTGAAGCAGAAATAAGACAAAGAAGAAGAGTTGGTTCTTACATGCTGCTTTTCTCTACCCGAAGGAGTCTCAAAGCGGCTTACAGTCGCCTTCCCATTCCTCTCCCCACAACAGACACCCTGTGAGGGAGGGGAAGCTGAGAGAGCCCTGAGATTACTGAAGAAGAAGAAGAGTTGGTTCTTATATGCTGCTTTTCTCTACCCGAAGGAGTCTTGAAGTGGCTTACAGTCGCCTTCCCATTCCCCTCCCCACCACAGACACCCTGTGGGGTGGGTGAGGCTGAGAGAGCCCTGATATCACTGCTGGGTCAGAACAGCTTTATCAGTGCCGTGGGGAGCCCAAGGTCACCCAGCTGATTGTGGGGGAACACAGAATTGAACCTGGCTCGCCAGATTAGAAGTCGTGCTCCTAACTACTTCACAAAGATTGGTTTCACATGGTGCAAACAAATGAGGTCCTAGGCCATACAATATTATATCAATACAGGGTTTAGTATGAAGTAGGGCTGGTGGCTCTCCAGTGGCAGGGAGTTCCAAATGCAAGGGGCCATTGCCGGCAGGGATCCACTTAATAGTTGAGGGATATCTCCTGTCTGGTCATGCATCAAAGTTATACTACTGGATCTCTGGGGACAGGAGATATATGTGGGAGAAGACTCCAGGTAGCCCAGATCTCACTTTTATGTAGTTCTCACCCTCCCAGTTCTATTCTCACAACAACCCTGTAAGGGTGGCCAGGCTGAGAGAACAAATCCACCTGGTGGATATCATGGACCAGGGCTTGGATTCAGTGGAGCAATTTAAAAATGCAGCTCTCTGCCAAAAGGCTTGGATTACACCATAGGGGTGCCCTAGGGATGCCAGCCTCTAGGACAGGGGTAATCAAACTGCGGCCCTCCAGATGTCCATGGACTACAATTCCCAGGAGCCCCTGCCAGCAAATGCTGGCAGGGGCTTGTGGGAATTGTAGTTCATTGACATCTAGAGGGCCACAGTTTGACTACCCCTGTTCTAGGATCCCCCAGAATTACAGGTGATCTCCAGCCCATAGAGATGAGTTCCCCTAGAGAAATAAAGGCTGCTTTGGAGGGCAAACTCTATGGCATTGGACCCCACTGAGGTCCCTGTCCTCCCCAAGTTCTACCATCAAATCTCCAGAGGTTTCCCAACCTGGAGCTGGCCACACCACTGGAGAGGGATGATCTGGCAACCCCCACAGAGCCAGCTTGGTGCAGTGGTTAAGACCGGCGGCTGTGAATCCAGAGAGCCAGGTTTGATTTCCCACTCTTCTTCCACTTGCAGCCAAGCTGGGTGACCTTGGGCTAGTCGCAGTCATATCAGAGCTGTTGCTGCAGAGCAGTTCTCTCAGGGCTCTCTCAGCCCCACCTACCTCCCAGGCTGTCTGTTGCAGGGATATGAAGGTGATCGTAAGCTGCTTTGAGACTCCTTCAGGTAGGGAAAAGCAGGGTCTACAAACCAACTCTTCTTCTTCAACAATCCCAGATCTCAAGCCTTATTAGCTTGCAAAACCTTAACAGATAAGGATCCGGCAGCCCGGAATCTTTTGCGGGCTTCAGACAAGTTGAAGGGTGTTCCTCATTCGAGCTAGGTCAGCTCATCCCAGTCTGTAAATCGTTAATGGCAGAGGCTGCATTGGGGGAGGGAAGCAGGTGGTGGGGCAGTGAGGTGTGACCCCCCACACTGCCCCTGACCTATTTGGACCGGCTGGATCAATTTGGCCTGCTGTAAAGGAGGAGACTCTGTGCTGAAATCAGCGTGGTTGGCAGAGGTCCTTGGCCTTCATTCCAAGCCATGGCCGGTGGTCTTGGCTTCCTCCATCTGCCGCTTGACCTTGTTAAAGGGAGTTTTGCTTCCGAGATGTGAGGATCTGATACTTTCGCACTGGAAGTTTTCTTGTTGTTCTCATGGCTTCTCCAAATATATTTCTTTGCTAAATCGATACCCCACGTTCCTCCCCATCTTTTCCCTCCCCCATTTTATCCTGATAACAACCCTGTGAGGTAGGTTAGGCTGGGAGAAGGTGACTGGGCCCAAGGTCACTGGGAGAACTTCTGTGGCAGAGTAGGGATTCAAATGTGGGTCTCCCAGAACCTAGTCCCACACTCTAAGGCAGCCTTTTTCATTCTTTTGAACGTGGAAGAGCTGCTGAAATAATTCTTCAGACTTCAAGGAGCCACGGAAGTGATGTCGTCTGGCCACGCCCCCAGCCACACCCCCATTAGTGACATCACTATCCGTATCCATAGTCCTCCTTTTGGTCCTTCCTCTCGCCTTTACTACTACTATGGTGGCTCTGCCTCATGTAGGCCAGAAAGAAGAGTAAGAACTGAGAAGACAGCTCGGACCCCCCCACCCATTTCTCAGTTCAGCTCTGCCTCTTGTCCCACCATGCCAATCCCTCTCTCTTCAACTGCTCCAGACAGATGAACGCCCTATCTTAATCTACCCTGCAAGGCTGTTGTGTGGATGGTACTTCCCCCCCCCAGGCCAAGCTACTTGCCCTGCTGCGACCCCTGTGAAAGGGACCCCAAAGGGGTCCCAACCCCCAGGTTGAGAACCACTGTACTATAGGGTGATAATGCTATAGGGTAGTCTTTCTCAACCTTTTGACCGTGGAGCAACCCCTGAAATATTCTTCAGGCTTCGATTTACCCTGGAAGCTATGCTAGCTGGCTACACCTTCCTGCTATGCCCTGCCATGGGAGTCACGTGTTTACAGGTGCATTGCATAGCTCGTATAATAAATATATCCTTTTTTGTTTGGTTATGTCGTTTTTGAACTCTGGTGCTGGAGAAGACTCTTGTGAGTCCCTTGGACTGCAAGGCGAACAAACCGGTCAGTCCTAGAGGAGATCAGCCCTGACTGCTCTTTAGAAGGCCAGATCCTGAAGATGAAACTCAAATATTTTGGCCACCTCATGAGAAGGAAGGACTCCTTGGAGAAGAGCCTAATGCTGGGAGCGATTGAGGGCAAAAGAAGAAGGGGACGACAGAGAATGAGGTGGCTGGATGGAGTCACTGAAGCAGTCGGTGCAAACCTAAATGGACTTTGGGGAATGGTAGAGGACAGGAAGGCCTGGAGGATCATTGTCCATGGGGTCACGATGGGTCGGACACAGCTTCGCACCTAACAACAACAAATGGTAGTTTTTAAAATGTGCTTTTGTTACGTATGTTTGAAATTTCTTCTTCTTCTTCTTCTTCTTCTTCTTCTTCTTCTTCTTCTTCTTCTTCTTCTTCTTCTTCTTCTAACCGGGTCTTTATCAAACAAAGCATCCTTTTAAAAGACCCAGTCCCATAAGTTGGGTCCTTCTGACCGAGCTCTCAATAACTCGTCTAGGAAGAACTAACATGCCCAGATTTTGTTGTAGCACGAGAGTTGAGAATTAAATACAGATGCTAAGGACCCATGGCGATCCACTCACTAGTAAAACCAGCTCAAAGGCGATAAAGGCGAAAGCAGAACCTGATATTTCCACCTCTCCTCTTCGCGGTGTTAAGCGTGCATACGAAACCTCAGGCATCCCCAGTGTTAAATGTGAACTAGCAAAGCCCTGGCAAATGGGTATGGTATCTACATAACCCTATGAGGAGAGAGGCAAGAGTGGCTGAATATAATAACAACGCATTGCAATTATAGGTTTACATAACCACCGGAAAGATACCAGAAGGATATTAGGAATTTAGTTTTACAGTCAATAGTCGTTCCGCTACAGGGTTTGCTGCCTAGGGCAGCCTTTTTCCACTGTTTGACCATGGAAGAATCCCTGAAATATTTTCCAGGCTTTGCGGAACCCCAGAAGTGATGCCATGCCCCTTCAGAGAGGTGGGGGTGGAAGTAAGATGCGGGGTCATTGACCATTTCCACTGTGGAGAGACTAGGCCCGAAGAGCAACAGGGGAAGGGGGCTCCAGTGATGTCCAGACTGCTGTGAGAGGCCTCGTAACCCCTGGGGAGCTCTCACGTAACCCCAGGAATCCTTGGTCTAGAGAGACCGCCTCATCATTGGCGGTCTTCAAGGAGTGCTCAGGGGACTGGACTAGAAGGCCCATGGGGAGTCAAACTGCGGCCATCCAGTTGTCCATGGACTACAATTCCCATGAGCCCCTGCCAGCATTTGCAGGCCGGGGCTCATGGGAATTATAGTCCATGGACAGCTGGAGGGCCACAGATTGACTCCCCCTGGCCTAGACAGTTCCTTGCAACTCTGGGATTCTACGTTCTCAAGAGGTGCACGCCCAGGATTGGTCGTTTGATGATTTCAACTTTGATTGTTTTCTATTAATTGAATGTCAACTGCCTGGAGAGTTCGATGGGGACAGCCTATAAATGTAAATAAAGCAACATGCAAAAGGACCTGAGCGTTCGGCTCCCTGACTGCTTTTCTTCCAGAGGATGATTTCCAGTGGCATCCGATTGGCAGCTATTATTCTGTTCGCTCCACATGTGAGTGGTCGAAAGGCCTTTTTAAAATAAAGAGCCCCCATGTTTCCTGTGACTGAACCACTCAAGCACGGAAGCCCCCAGCTGACCCTTTTACACAAGAAAGCAAGCCGTGAACATAGGCAAAGCGGGGGCCCCACCCTATGCTGCGACAGGCCATTGCCCCACGGACATGCTTTTCTTTGGGAGGGTTGTTTAAAAATTAATTTCTGAGAGGCCTGCCTTCTCTTCCCCTCCACAATTCTGTCAAGCACAGCTCTTTTGAGCAGTGGTTTTTTTTTTTTTGGGGGGGGGGGTATCCTTGCCGATTTCACTTCCTTTCTTTCGAAAGGCTGACATTGCAGCTGATTCAACATTTCCCTTTTATCGTATCTGTAGCTCACAATTCCCCCAATGGCAACCTGAAGCGGCTTCCCTGCTTCTCCTCTCCTACATTTTGTCTTCATAACAACCCTGACAGGTAGGCTCAATTGAGAAACTGTCCCCAGTTCAAGATCACCCAGCAAGCTCCAATGTGAGAGAGCTGAATGCGGGCTGTATCAATCGAAGTATCACACTCAAATCACAAGATGCCATAGTCCTGATGTACACCACAGTGGTCAGACCCCCACCTGGAGTCCTGTACGCAGTTCTGGAGGCCTCATTTCAAAAAGGACGTGAACTAAATTGAGAGGGTGCAGAGGAGGGTGACAAGGATGATCCAGGGCCTGGGGAAGACGCTGAAGGATTTGGGAATGTTCAGCCTAGAAGAGAGAAGGTGGAGAGGGGACAGGATGGCTATCTGTAAGTATCTGAAACTTTGTTACTTGGAGGAGGGCAGGGAACAGTTCTGGTGATGGCAGAGATGACCTGAAGCAATGGGTTTAAACTACGTGTAGAATGGTACTGGCTGATGATGATGATGTCATCCATTCAGTCGTGCCCAACAATTGGCGATTCTATAAGAAAGTCTTCGCCATGCGCCCCTGTCTCTGACTGCTTCTTTTAGTTGGTTTATGGTCATCTCTGTCGAGCCAGCGGATCCTTTGGCAACCATATTTCTTTTTGCCACTGACCATGCCGAGCATTAATGATTTTTCTAGCAACTTTGATCACATGATGTGTCCAAAGTAAGTGAGCTTTAGCCATAACAACTTCCCTTCTAATGACATAGTTAATAAGAGCCTCTTGTGGCGCAGGGTGGTAAGGCAGCCAACATGCTGTCTGAAACTCTGACCATGAGGCTGGGAATTCGATCCCAGTAGCCGACTCAAGATTGACTCAGCCTTCCAGCCTTCTGAGGTTGGTAAAATGAGTACTCAGCTTGCTGAGGGTAAAATGGTAATGACTGGGGAAGGCACTGGCAAACCACCCTGTACTGAGTCTGCCAAGAAAACGCTAGAGGGTGTCACCCCAAGGGTCAGACATGACCCGGTGCTTGCACAGGGGATACCTTTATCTTGAATGACATAGTTGGTTTGCTCCTCTCTTGTTGTTAACTTTGGCTGTCCATGGTATCCGCAGCATTTGTCTCCAACACCATGGGGCCATTTCCCACGGCGATCTTTGTTGCAAATTGTTTGCGGAATGAAAAATCGCCATTTAAAATAGTGGAATTCGTCGTTTTGCACACCTGGCTTTGTAGTGGAATCAGTTGCGTTTTTTTAGCGTTTCCCACAGGCTTCCGGTCTCGGCAGAAATCGCTAGAAAGGAAGCGCTATTGCCAAGCTTGTCCCGCCCCTGGCCGTCAAGCAGCCAATGGGCAGCCGTTAGCATGCTCCCAAACAGCCCCTTTCCCTTTAAGAAAGCTTTTTTAAAAAAAAAAACAGACCCATAGCAACGAATCTACGTAGATTCCTTGCACTGGAGAGACCCATCCAGCTGCCTAATGTGATCTATCATTTGATTGTATGATCGTTGGCACGCTGCCTCGAGTGATAAAAAAAAATCCCCCCCCCCCTTCTCACGGGCTCGATTTTCGGCTGAATTTATGTGTAAAAAATAAAGGGACTTTATTTCAGCAAACGGGCTTTTAAGTGGTTTGTGCTTAGTGACTAAAGGTGAAGGACTGAAGCCAGGGAAGCCTCTAAACAGAAAGAGGCTCGCCGGTGCGTTTATCCCCGCTCGCTCCGAGAAAAAAAAATGGCGATCGCTTCGCCGGAAGTTTGGAGGAGAGATCCAGGGGGAGGGACTTTGAAGAACCAGCTACAATGGTAACGCACAGGTCTTTAGCGCTATTGTTGCAGATTGGTTGCAGGAGTGTATCGCTATCCGGAGGGTGAATCCAGTTTTCTGGATTCCCCTGAAAGCGCCACAACGAAGCGCTTTTGGCGGGTCGGTTTCAGGATTGTTGCAGATTGTTGACGACGTCGTGCGTTATGGCAAATTAGTAGCGTTTTCAATCGGCAACCATTGTGCTATTTTTAAGCCGTGGGAAATGCCCCCATAATTCGAAAACATCTATTCTCCTCCTGTCTTCCTTCTTCAGGGTCCAGCTTTCACATCCATAAGTTGTTATGGGGAAGACTAGTTGGCACTTTGTAATAAGGTACTGGCTAGATAACACGAAAACATTTTTCACAGTATGAGTAGTTCAGCAGTGGGTTCCCTGAGGTGGTGAGCACCCCCTCACTGACATTCTTCAAGCAGCGGCTGGACAGATCCCTTTCAAGGATGCTTGAGGCTGATCCTTACTTGAGCAGGTGGTGGGACTGGATGGCCTGTGTGGCCCTTCCCACTCTAGGATTCTATGAGTCTAGTTCAGCCATAGAATGGGCTGCCTAAGGAGGTGGGGAGGTGGGGAGCAGTTGGACACACTGGCGGTCTCTGAGCAGATGTTGGACAGATCCTTCTCCTGGAGGCTTGAGGCTGATCCTGCATTGTGCAGGGGGTGGGACTAGATAGCCTGTGTGGCCCCCTCCCACTCTAGGATTCTAGGAGTTCCAGCAGGGGAATGGGCTGGCTAAGTGAGTGATGAGCTCTCCCTGACTAGCAGCCTTTAAGCAGTGGATGGACAGAGACTTATCCTGGATGATTTAGGGTGACCCTGCATTGGAGGTTGGACTAAATGGCCTCCAGCACCCCTCTCAAGTCTATAATTCTATGATTTGAACCTGGGTCTTCCAGATCTTAGTCTGATATTTTTACCCCCACACCAAGCTGGCTCTTCTTATTTTATTAAAATGAAATATATTTCCATGTGGTCAGTATGTCAAGGTTAAGGCATCTTGAGAATTCCAAATCAAAAGTTCATCTACACTAGGGCATCTTCAGTTTCTTTGTATTCATGGGATGGGAAGGCGAGGAAAGGGAAGGTGATTGTAAGCGGCTTTGAGCCTTCTTTGGGTAGGGAAAAGCGGCATATAAGAACCAACTCTTCATCTTCATTGTGATAGCACACCGGACGCAAAAGAGCCATGAATGTAAACAAATGTGCCAACTCACGCCCCTCCCCTATTAGAAGTTCCTCATTTATTTCATACTAGTATCAAAGCCTGTTGTAAAAATGGGCTTTGAAAGGGGCAGCAGGCAGGAGGGCGTGAAAGGGTGGCCACAGCTCCCTTTGGCTCACAGTTTGGGGTAGTGGTTAGGAGCCAATTTGGTGTAGTGGTTAGGAGTGCGGACTTCTAATCTGGCATGCCGGGTTCGATTCTGCGCTCCCCCACCTGCAGCTGGCTGGGTGACCTTGGGCTCACCACGGCATTGATAAAACTGTTCTGACCGAGCAGTGATATCAGGGCTCCCTTAGCCTCCCCTCCCTCACAGGGCATCTGTTGTGGGTAGAGGAAAGGGAAGGTGACTGTAAGCTGCTTTGAGCCTCCTCCGGGTAGAGAAAAGCGGCATATAAGAACCAACTCTTCTTCTTCTAAAGGGAGTGGAAAGCTGCCATGGGAGGCTCCCTTTGGCCCAGCAAGCACTGTTGCTGTGGCCAGAGCGCTTCCTGGGCTAAAGGGAGTAGAATCCCCCCTTCCCCGCTGGTGGCGACAGGGCTTTGCAGCCCGCAGGGAGACTGCAAACTCCTCCCCCAGCTCCCTCGAAGCAGGAACGTACCTGTGGGCTGCAAAGCCCTGTCGCTGCCTCTCTCCTCATGGGCGACAATGGAGGCTGCAGCCACAAGGCTTCTAGCAGGCAAGGAGGGAGGGTGGGAGCTGGAGGGGGAGGGTCAATCATGGACGGACAGGGCCCCGGACAGTCTCCTCCCAGGAGGCTGTTTCCCAAATATATAAGGGAGCGAAATAGCGTTAAGGATAAGAACCAACTCTTCTTCGTTTGTCATCAGATTGCAGCCAACTGATGTCAACCCCGCAGATCTTCAGAGTTCATTTGCCACTGTGTGTCCCTGGATTCCCTTGGTGGTCTCTCATCCAAATACTGACCAGGACTGACCCTGCTTAGCTTCCAATAGTTGAGGAAACCCAACCATCCAGGTCAGGGCAGGTTTCAATTCTAACTGGCAATATTACAGTGATCATCACATTGTGGGTTTAACCTCTGAGAAAATAAGAGAAGTTAGTAGCTCCACAGTAAAACTCATGTAATGTCATTTATTAAAGACAGCCAAAATAACAGAACACCTCTTCTACATATAAGGCACAAGTGAATTATGATAAATTCTGTCCTTTAGGTATAATACCCAGGCATTTGCATTTAGTAAGAAAGGAGAGAGGCGGTCTAGAAATTGAATAACAACAGCAACATTATTATTGTAAGCAGGATCCTCTTTGTGTAATTTTTGTACCACTTAATGTGTCATCTACCCCTGATCTAAATAGTCATGCTATGCTCCAGTTCCTTCTGTTGCTTCCAGACTTCTAAAATCTAAAATCCGAATGCACCTGTTACTGAACATCCCATTTTGTGACTTTACAGGATCATTATGCAAAAATCCATCCTGAATCCCCTTGGGAAATGCAGACTACAACGTCCATCAAACACCGGTTAGAAGAACCATTCCGTAGGAGGTCAAGGCACTCTGTGTACCCTCCGAGATGCTCTCGCGCTCTACAGTTCCAGGACGAACCCCCCCCCCCCCCCCCCCCGGTTTGAACGAGTAATGGACCCTCGCAGGAATTTCAGCTTTTGCGCCCGGGGTTTGGAGTCGGGAGGAACTTTGCACGTGCTCAGAGATCCCTTCTTCTGTTTGCGGGGCACCCGAACAGGCCCTAGCCGCTGCCCTCCGGGACGAGAGGAGGGGAGCGGAACCCGGAGCAAGGCTGTGTCCCTGGAGGAGCCAAAAAGCAAAAGAAAGGCTAGACGTCTTTATATGCCAGTAAAGGGTTTTTTTATTATTTGAATTTGCAAAAGAAAGGAGAGAGAGAGCAAAAAAAAGCGAAAGCCCTCCCTCCAGCTGTCTGCGTACGCTCAGGAACACTCTCCCCAACCCCCCCCCCCAACCGAACAACCCGCACTCCCGGGCCTGGCCGATCGGGCCGCCGTGCGTCCTGGCGAGGCAGGCAGGAAGCGGCGGCCGGGGCGGGGGCCCGAGGCGGGCCGGCGGAAGGGGAGGGCCGGCGAGGGAGGAGCGAGCGCGGCGGGGGCTGCAGCACCAGGAGCGGCAGGAGCAGGAGCCGCGGCGGCCGCACGGCCCGAGTCCGGACGGGGCCTGAACTTGGCGCCGCCGCGCAACGCCGCGCCGCGCTCCGTTCCAAAGGAGCCGTGCGCCCTGCGGCCCCGAGAAGCCGCACGCAGAGCGAGGGCCGAGAGGCGGCCGTCCAGCCAGCCAGCCAGCCCGCGTTGGAGGGCGCGCCATGGGGCCGGCGGGCGCCCGCGGGAGAGAGCCTCCCTAGAGGCGGCGGGCGGCGGGGCTCGCCCCTGCGGTCGGCGCCGGATCGGAGCGCCGCGCAACTCGGGACAACTTCTCCCGGGCCGCTTTCGCTTTCGCCCCCCCGGGCTGCGGCGGCGCTGGCAACTTGGAGGGACCCTTTTGGCGCGGCGCGAATCTCCCTTTCCTTTTTTTGGGTGGGTGGGTGGGTGGGTGGGGGGGGTCGTTTGAATCCGCCCCCCCCGCAAGATCCCTCCCCCTCCCGACGGGATCCCCCTAATCATTAACCGGCCTGACCTCGATTCTGCTTTCGCTGCGCCCCCCCACCCTTAAACGGGCGGTCAAACATTAACCCTCCCCCGCTTGGCCGCCCGCCACGTCGGTCGCTGTCGGAGGGGCGCGGGCCCGTCTCTTCCCCCCACCCCGTCCCCTGTCCCCGGCCGCGCCCGAGGCGCTATGGCCATGGTGGCCGGGGGCTGGGGCGACCCGAACGGAGACGCCAACGGCGTGGAGAAAGGCTACCCGCGCCATTCCGAGGACGACTCGGCCTCCCCGCAGGGCGGCACCAGCGACCCGGAGCCCGGCGACGAGGACAAGGCCGGCCTCCAGGTGGACTGCGTGGTCTGCGGCGACAAGTCCAGCGGGAAACACTACGGCGTCTTCACCTGCGAGGGCTGCAAGAGCTTCTTCAAGCGGAGCATCCGCAGGAACCTCAGCTACACGTGCAGGTAAACCGGGGGATGGGAGTGGGGGGAGATGGGGGCACCCGAAGCTCCCCCCTCATTGCGATGCTATGGAAAGGGGGGTGGGGTGAAGGCCGGCAGCCTCACCCCCCCCATCCCAAAGCGGATCCACCCATCGCCCTCTTTGCCCCAGCGCAATTCCAGGCCTGTTCCCCAAGGGGCCGAGGGTTGTGCTCCCCCTCCCCAAATTGAGATCTCTTTGGGACCAATCTGGACTCTGAGCCTGGGGTCGACCTCCTCTCGGTGGTGTCCACCATCTTTCCAGTTTGCCGGTCAAGGCCTTTTGGCTCAAGGGGGTGGGGGGTGGGGTGCCAGAGCGGGTTCTGTCCCTTCCCGCGGAGGGTGCGGCCTGCCTTGGAAGGGTGGCGGGAGGGAACAGGTGGGCCTGTTCCCTGGCGGGCCCATGGCTTCCCTGCTGGGCCCACAGTGACTCGGTTAGTTCTCTGCTTTTATTGGATGCATGGTTTCTGGGACAATTTCAGCCCGGCTGGCTTTGGGGGGGGGGCTAGGAGGGATCCTTTCCCTGGCTGGCCCCTCCATGTCATGCCAAGCTGCATGGAGTTGCTGACACACAAACACATGTGACTGTTGGGAGTGTTTCCGTGGACGGATCCTTCACCTTTGCTTAAAATCTGGCACCATTTTGGCCTGATGGCTCCGATTTTTGCCTGCATTCTTTTTTCCCCTGTCTGGCTTGGCTCACTCGCTCAAGCTATCTAAAGGTCCCGCTCTCCGGGGGGCGGGGGAGATTTCTGTGGTGTGCCTGTCGCTGTCTTTGTCACCCACAGAGCTGGCTGGAAGTGATTCAGTGACACCTCCTGATTTGAAGGGGACGAGCGTCCCCAGGATCTGACCCCAACTGGTACATTGCTCCTCATTTTCTATGAAAGATCCACCTTTTTATTGTGTGCTGTTTGGTGTCCATATCCTGGCTGTGTGTTGAAAGATAGATGCTTGCTTCCTGCAGCCGTTGGGGAATGGGCGGGCAGCCTGGATTTGGCACAGCTGAGTGGTCTCTTTCAGCTTTGTGAATGAACTCAGAGATGCCCCTCGAAGAAAGGCCACCTGACTGCTCCTCCGGGAATTCCTTTCTGTCTTTGGGCCTCTTCTTTCTCACTGGCATGTCTCCTTGCATGCTCCTTGTGGTGCCTTGGGCCACCTCATGGGTGTGTGGGAGGTGTTGCACCACTAAGCTGAGGGGAACCCATTTCTTGCTGGCCTGGATAAGAATCGGGGAAAGCTGTGAGTATTTTTGCATTCTGTGGGATGGAGGAATTAAGCCCCAACCGGCTTTCTCTTGGCTTTTTTCGGTGGAAATTAGAGCCGTATCTTTCCAGAGGTGGACGAGATTATAGAAGAATCGTGAAGGCTTGCATCCAATTTCCAGGCTTGGAAGGCAGAGCCGAATTCAGATGTCGCCTCTTTGGTGAACTTAGTCAAACAGCCTTTCTGTGTCCCTCATCCAATCTGCGAGGGATTAAGGGGGGCTTCTGAGCAAACCCTGCCATGTGGCCTACCTGACAGGGCTGTTTTGTACCGCCGTCCAGATGAAGTGTCAAGATCAGGGGTAGTCAAACTGCGGGCCTCCAGATGTCCATCGACTACAATTCCCATGAGCCCCTGCCAGCAAATGCTGGTCGAGATTCTTAACATGAAGATGCTTGTGTTTAGGAATAATCTCAAAACGGGGCTGGACCAGTTCTTTGTGCCTCCAGAAATCTTCCGGGCATGGAGTACTTTATCCACAGACCTCCTGGTGGGAGGTGCCGTGGATCGGTGGTAAAGCATCTGCTCGGAATGCAGAAGGTCCCAAGTTCAATTCCTGGAATCTCCAATAAAAAGGATCAGGGGACGTGATGGACAAGACCCCCCTGAGGCCCTGTAGAGCATCTGCCAGTCTGACTTGACAATACAGAATTCGATAGGCAGGGTCTGATTCAGTCTAAGACAGCCTCACGTGTGCGTGAGGATCCTTTTGAAGGTTTATTGCAGGGGTAGTCAAACTGCGGCCCTCCAGACGTCCATGTGACTACAATTCCCATGAGCCTCTGCCAGTTGCTGTTTCATTTCTCATCCTGATGGCTGAAGGGAGGACCAGGAGGTAGAATCCGGGCATGGCTGTCATATAGACTGGTGACGGGGTGCTGCAGACCTGTTTTCTTCTACTGCCACAAGCCTCTCCGAATTTCGTTCCCCTGAAATATTTTTCATCCTTGGGGGACCCCCGAAAGTGGTGCCATGTCTCTTCTGAGAAGTGGGCACGGAAGGAAGATGTGGGAGCCAACCAGTCACGTAGAGCAACAGGGGAAGGGGGGTCCAGGGATGTCAGTGGCCATCCTGAGTTCTGGGAAAGGCCACGGAACCTCGGGGAGCTCTCAGGAAACCCCAGGATCCCCCAGAAACCAGGTTGGGAATCCCAGCTCTAGTCCGGCACAATTTGATAACAATCTTAGGTAACAACATTATTTGTTTGTTTGTTTGTTTAGATTTCTATACCGCCCTTCCTTACGTCTCTAGGCGTGAACAATGCAATAAATAACAATCATAACATAATGTGGCATGACATAATCACAACATAACATGACAACCAGAACAGTGTTATTAACAGAACAACAATGACAATTATCCATTTTCCGTCTCAGTTCAGGGGTGATTGCCCGGGAAAGGTCTTTGGAAGGTTGGGTATTTTAAACCCCCCCGTCTTGCACTTCTCTCCAAGACCTAATTTGTCTGCAAACCCCCAACCTGAAAATAACGCAAGGATGCCAACCACGTGTTGTCAATTCACTCATTGGAGTGTTGTCAATTCACTCATTGGAGCAGGGCCTCGTATAGGGGCCAGCCTAAATGGGCAAAGCCAGCAACTGCCTGTATGTGTGTGTGCCTTCTCCGTGGTGGCCCCCACCTTGGGGAACGGCCTGCCTGAGCAGACCAGGAAGGTTCCCCTTCTCCTGCCTTCCCAAAGCTGCATTACATCACTGGTCATTGAGGGCACCTTCCAAAGATATGTCAGATTTACTTCAGCGAATCAGTGGGTACCATCTGTCTCTGTTTCAGATTTTGCTTAGCCCCTGGAATTTTTAAAGGGTAAGGATGAATTTAGAGTCCACGGGCACCTTTAAGACCAGCAGTGTTCTTGTCCAAAGTATGAGCTTTCGTGTGCATGCACAGAAGTAATCAGTTCCTACTTACAGGCAAAGTGTAAGAGTAAATTTATATACGGTGTGATGAGAATGGGTAACAGATTCCAGAGATAAATAGGAGAAACCTGCAATCTGGATTTGTTTGTCTTCCGCTTGAGATTGAATTGCAGGGGAAACATTCTGGGTACAATAAAGATGTCCACATTAAGAGAATAATGGACAAATATATCATCAATGGAGACAGCCGCTAGTTGAGACCTTCAGTGAAGGGCACAGGCTTCAAACTTAAGAAATTAAAAAATAAAAAATCTTCCCTTATCTGGGCAGGCTGACCCACCCCCTCCCAAAGTGGCCTGGAGGGGTTGGGAAAGGGAATAGCCCTGGCCATTTAAATGTCTCATCTCATGTCTGGGGGGCGTGGCAAAGAGGTGTGGCCAGCCAGCATCACTTCCTGGTGCCTTGAAGCCCTACTTCCGCAGTACCTCCGCAGTCAAAAAGTTGAAAAGGAGTGCTGCAAAAGGAGCACAGCGTGTCTCAGGGATGGCGTGCTGCTTCTTGGCACCCTAAGTCACGGGCAGTCAACCTGTGGCAGGGGCTCATGGGAATGCTGGCAGGGGCTCATGGGAATCGTAGTCCATGAACATCTGGAGGACCACAGGTTGACTACCCCTGCCCTAAGTGACTGCCTTAATCTTGGGTAGCCTGTGCTGCTGGGCCTGTCTGGCAGCTCCTTCCAGCACCCAGAATTCTTTGCCGTGAAGTTAACCGGCCTTCAAGATTTGTAGCTGTGACTTGCTTGGGCTAGGTGAGAAGATCCTATCTTGTCCCTGCCGTGCGCCTTCCTTCCCTGGT